>NC_048235.1:33200720-33500720 GCF_002007445.2 Ailuropoda melanoleuca
ATCACAATGCCAGATTTCAAGTTGTACTACAAAGCTGTGATCACAAAGACAGCACGGTACTGGCACAAAAACAGACACATAGACCAATGGAACAGAACAGAGAACCCAGAAATGATCCTCAGCTCTTTGGGCAACTAAATCTTTGACAAAGCAGGAAAAAACATCCAGTGGAAAAAAGACAGTCTCTTCAATAAATGGTGCTGGGAAAATTGGAGAGCTACATGCGAAAGAATGAAACTTGACTGCTCTCTCACACCATACACAAAGATAAACTCCGCATGGATGAAAGACCTCCATGTGAGACAGGAATCCATCAAAATCCTAGAGGAGAACATAGGCAGCAACCTTTACAACATCAGCCACAGCAACTTTTTTCATGACACATCTCCAAAGGCAAGAGAAACAAAAGAAAAAATGAACTTGTGGTACCTCATCTAGATAAAAAGCTTCTGCACAGCCAAGGAAACAGTCAAAAAAACTAAGAGGCAGCCCACGGAATGGGAGAAGATATTTGCAATGGGAGAAGATATTTGCAAATGACACTACAGATAAAAGACTGGTATCTAAGATCTACAAAGAACTTCTCAAACTCAATACACAAGAAACAAATACTCAAATTCAAAAAGGCAGAAGATATGAACAGACACTTTTCCAATGAAGACATATAAATGGCTAACAGACACATGAAAAAATGTTCAAAATCATTAGCCATCAGGCACTGAGATACCACCTTACACCAGTTAGAATGGCAAAAATTGACAAGGCAAGAAACAACAATTGTTGGAGAGGATGTGCACAAAGGGGATCCCTCTTACACTGTTGGGAATACAAGTTGATACAGCCACTTTGGAAAACAGTGTGGAGATTCCTTAAAAAGTTTAAAATTGAGCTACCCTATGATCCAGCCATTGCACTACTGGGTATTTACCCCAAAGTTACAGACGTAGTGAAGAGAAGGGCCATATGCACCTCAATGTTCATAGCAGCATTGTCCATAATAGCTAAATTGTGGAAGGAGCCAAGATGCCTTTCAACAGATGACTGGATTAAGAAGATGTGGTCCATATATACAATGGAATATTACTCAGCCATCAAAAAGAACGATTTCACAACATTTCCAGCAACATGGACGACAATGGAGGAGATAATGCTAAGTGAAATAAGTCAAGCAGAGAAAGACAATTATCATATGGTTTCACTCATTTATGCAACATAAGAAGTAGGAAAATCGGTAGGAGAAGAAAGGGAAGAAGGGGGGGTAAACAGAAGGGGGAATGAACCATGAAAGACTATGGAGTCTGGGAAAACTGAGGGCTTCAGAGGGGAGGGGGCTGGGGGATTGGGACAGGCCGGTGATGGGTATTAAGGAGGGCATGTATTGCATGGTGTATTGCATGGTGTTATACACAAGTAATGAATCATGGAACTTTACATCAAAAACTAGGATGTACTGTCTAATGACTAACATAACACAATAAAAAATTATTATAAAAAATAAGGTACACACTGTGATATCTCAAAGTGGAAACTGTTTCTCCAAGTTTTGGCCTTGAGAGGCAGCCTAACGTGGGAAAGAGAACACTGGACTTGGCAGTTGAGAGGGTTCGGGTCTATTGTGTGAGCTTGGGCAATGTACTTGTTCTCATTGTTTCTTTGTGACACAGAGATAAGAATATCTCACATGGTTGTAGTGAGGACTAAATGATATGATGTGACTGTTATGTATTTAGTATTTGTATTATTTTTTTTAAGAGCAGCCATTAACTTCCTAATTATGAGCTATAAAGTAATGAAAATAATTTTCACTAAATCTGCAATGTTAATCACCCAACTTGTAAAGAGGATTTTACTGTTTTCAAAGTTTATATACATACGTCATTCTGTTTTATTTTCAAATAAATGAATATGAAAAAAAATCAGTCTTATAAAAAACGGTTTATATTTTACTTTGGTTGGATTTAAGGAAGGTTTCTTTTAGCTGAAGGAATACGTCTTCATGAAGTCCAACATCACTGGTTGTTCTCAATACATGTTAATAGTCCTATTTGGTGTACATATGCTGAAACTATCTCCTCAGAATGTAATGTGCTAATTCATACATGTAAAAACGAGGTGATCAACAAGGATCAGGTAGGCCCTCACTAAATGCAAATGAGAATTTAAGACTTGACGACATCATGAGCTTTAACATATAAATACATTTTGAACTAAAAAGAAAATCCTGTTATTTCTTTTTTTATATAATAATATTTTTTTATTATGTTAGTCACCATACAATACATCCCTAGTTTTTGATGTAAAGTTCCATGATTCATTACTTGAATATAACACCCAGTGAACCATGCAATACTTGCCCTCCTTAATACCCATCACCAGCTCTATTATTTTCTTTTGAACAACATAAAGAGTTAAGGTTTTCTCTTTAACACTAGTTCCTAAGTATTTTGCTGCCTTAGGCCCCATGAAAACAAATGCAAACTGACCATTCCAAATCAATACACAGAAGTGTATTAAAATATAATAAAAATAACTTGCTTTCACACACACAAAAAAATGAATAGAGTGGGAAAACTGCTCAATTACTTTACCATTCAATAACGTATCTAATTGTATCAATAATTTATAAATATACATAAAATATTTATAAATATTATAAATTTTTAAAACAGACATAAAAGTTTCTTTTAAATATTCTTTTGGAGGTTTGTAATATTTTAAAGTATTTTTATCATAAAATTTAATCACTTTTCATTTAAGTTATTGGTAAGACTATTTCTCCAATTTTATGTCTACAAGCAAAAATCTATTTAGGTTATAAAAACTTTTTTACAGATAATTTTTCATGATGCACTATTCTTTATATTAAGGAATGCATGTGTATCTATGATATTTTTATTCTACTTCCACTTCCAAAATAACTGCAATAGATGCTTGTTCTACAAAATACTTTTCCTTCTACACACTTCAAATTTTTAACAATAGTAGAAAGTGTAATCTCTAAATGCAAATAGAAATGTAAACTGTATAAAAGTTGTTATAACATTGAATGATTTTTAAATATATACATTTTTTAAATAATAAGATTAAATAATTACATACCAAAGCAATTCCAGCAGAATACTGGGTAACACACATCTTTCCAGGAATTGTTGCTCCCACATAATATGGATGATCTCTATAGCTAAATAAATAAGTATATATTTACAATTAATTTTGACAATTCGAAGATGAGAATTCCTTCTCATAATTTGGCTATGGTCCATAAAATCCTAGACTGAAGCAAACTGAGGTACAAGCTCTCCATACATCCTATTGTTTCAAATTGGGAAGACATTCTTAATTAAATGAGATTAAGCATACTATATATATTTTCTTAAAGATTTTATTTATTTGTCAGAGACAGAGAGATAAAGAGACAGAGCACCAGCAGGGGGGGCAGCAGGCAGAGAGAGAAGACTCCCTGCTGAGCAAGGAGCCAGATACAGGACTCAATCCCAGGACCCCAAGATCATGACCTGAGCTGAAGGCAGATGTTTAACTGACTGAGCCACCCAGGCACCCCAAAGCATACTATATTTCTAAAATATATCCAATGGACCAAGTTTTTTATGGCTTTACTGTTCTCATCATATTTAGTTAGGATTACTAAAGTCTTTGATCAAAACAGTTTGATCAAAAGCATTTTTTTGAGTGACAGTGAAAAATAGTTTTAATATATGGATTAAAAATTTTCATTCTCATGTAGAAAAGCTTACCAGTTTCTCATAGGAATGACTTTACTGTTCTATAACTTAATATTATTATTTCTTCTTTGAGTATTGGCCCATATAAATTGTCATATAATAGCACTATTCTCAGAGATTTTTCATAAAAATTATTCCATTTAATTCTCTAATCAAGCCAATGAAATAGATATTATTATCCCCATTGAACAAATCATACGTCAAATGAGCAATATAAGTAACTTTCTCAAGGTAGCACAATAAGTGCTAGTGAAGTATATGAATTAGGCAATCTGAATCCAGAGCCATACTCTCAACCACTACGATACAGACACTCCAAACATGTTCTGCCATTTTTAGAGCCCCCATCAAAACAAACATTCTAAAATGTATATAAAGAAACTTCTTTCAATTATCAACTGAAACATCCCCTCAGTTTCAACTGTACTTCACTTAACAGAGCACTGTCTCCCTACTGCCGCCTTTATTCTGTCTCTGATATTTTTTATACTTAATCCTTCCAGCACCTGTTTACAAGTATTCACTCTTAACATGCAACTTTGGCTTTTTTCCCCAATGTTTTAAGTACTGTTTGCACTCATTCTTAATCTAAGATAGTGCTACAATAAACTGTGAAAACGCAAGGATGTTTGCTCTCACCACTGGTATTTGGCATTATACTAGAGGTCCTAGCCTATTAAATAAGGCAAAAAAAAAAAAAAAGGTATATGGATTGGAAAGGAGGGAATACAGTTTTCTCTGTTTGTGGATGATGTGATTATCTACCTAGGAAATCCCACAATATATAAAAAAGGTACTAGCACTAAGTGTGTTCAGTGGGTTTGCATGTTTCAAAGTCAATGTACAAAAGTCAATTTGATTCTTATATACTAGCAATAAAATATGTGAAACTAAAGTAAAACGAAACATTTACAATAGCGCTCACGTTATTTAAGGGTACGAGCATGCAATGAGTAGTCAATAAGACCTATAGATCTAATACAAGTATAGTAGATATAGATAACAATGTTGTATTATAATCTTTAAATTTGCTAAAAGGGGCGCCTGGGTGACTCAGTCATTAAGCATTTGCCTTCGGCTCAGGGCGTAATCCTAGGGTCCTGGGATCGAGCCCCACGTTGGGCTTCCTGCTCTGCTGGGAGCCTGCTTCTTCCCCTCCCACTCCCCCCGCTTGTGTTCCCTTTCTCGCTGGCTGTCTCTCTGTCAAATAAATAAATAAAATCTTTAAAAAAATAAATAAATGAATAAAAATAAATCTGCTAAGAGCCTAGAACTTTATTATTCCAAGCACTAAAGATAAATGATAAGTACATAACACGATAGCTGTTCTTATTACCACTACAATGGCAATCATATAATATATAAATGTATACCTTAAATTTATAATGTTATGTAACGTTCAAATACATTTGAATAAAAATTTAAGATAAGTAAATTTTTTTCCATTCTATGTTCAAAAAAGAAGAAAAAATACTACTAAAGACATGATATACTAGGATATAAAGCTAACATAAATGTGAGAAAGATCTGCATCCTGAAAGGACACTCATATATCTGTATACTGACAGAACTGTATACTACAGAAACTGATGAAAGAAATTTAAAAAGATCTAAGTAAATGAAAGAAAATATCAAGTTTGTTGACTGGTGGGGCACCTGGGTGGCTCAGCGGTTAAAGCGTCTGCCTTCGGCTCAGGGCGTGATCCCGGTGTTGTGGGATCGAGTCCCACATCAGGCTCCTCTGCTATGAGCCTGCTTCTTCCTCTCTCACTCCCCCTGCTTGTGTTTCCTCTCTCACTGGCTGTCTCTGTTGAATAAGTAACATCTTTAAAAAAAAAAAAAATTAAAAAAAAAAAAAGTTTGTTGACTGGAAGACTTAGTATTATTAAGCCGCCAGTTCTCCCCACACAACTGTATAGATTCTGTGCAGTGCCAATCAACATTCCAGGAAGATATTTTATAGCAACTGAGAAGTTGAACCTAACGGGTATGTAGAAAGGCAAAAACTTAGAATAATCAAAACAATTTTCAAAAAGAACACATTTGGAGAACTTACACTATTTGATTTAAATGGTTCTTATAAAGCTATAATAATCAAGGCAGTGTGCTATTCACAAAAGAACAGACCAAAAATAGACTCTTACATATAAAGTTAAATTATTTGTTACAAAAGTGCAAAAGCAATTAAATGGAGAAGCTATAGTCTTTTCAAGAACTAATGCTGAACGAGGAGTTAAGATGGCAGAGGAGTAGGGGTCCCCTTTTTCAGCTGGACCCCTGAGTGGAGCTGCATAGGTACCAGACCATCCTGAAAACCCACAGAATCAGCCTGAGATGTAGGAAGATACATCTGAATCTCTACAAATGAACATCTAGAGCACTGAGTATTAAGGTACGAAACGGGTAGCCCTGAATCCACGCACAGATATCAGAAGATAGACGGAAGGGGGAGGGAGCCTCCGCGCTCAGGCGCCAGGAAGCAGTAGCCACCTGCACTGGGGAGTGGGCCGGTGAGAGTGCAGACTGAGACCGTGAGCCTGGGAACGCACGCATGTGCAACCAGACTGAAAACCGGCACTCCGAGCGCCCCCAAACCATACTGAAACAGGGACCTCGGGAGCACACGCAGGGGCGGCTGACGGCTAGGGGATGGCAGTATTAGAAACACAAAGACAGAGACGTGCTGGCCCTGGAGTGAGGGCTGGGACACGGGCTGTGGGGCGCACAACCCGGGACGCTGCAGGGTTTTTAGCAGCACCAACAGAAACAGAGTTAAAGAGGCCAAGAGAGCTCAGAGAGAGTGGATTGCGATCTCTCTGTTCCAAGACAGAGGCTAGGATTTGGCCACTGCTGCTCTGACTCTCAGAAGACCCACAGAAAACCGCCAGGGAAAGCCGCCAGAGAACAAAAGCCCAGAAATACCAGCTCATGTTGTGCCAATCCCCATCCCCCCTCGCAGGGGACACGGAAACTCTACCCAAACAGGGTTGCCTGAGTATCAGTGCAGCAGGCCCCTCCCCCAGAAGGCAGGCTGAAAAATCAAGAAACCCACATCCCTAACATCCCTATAAAACAAGTGCACACTGCCTGGGTCCTGGTCAATAATTTGGGCTCTGGACAACCCCGCAACCTCTCCTCAGCAGAATACAGGGAAGGAGAAATCCCCCCAGCAAAGAAAAGATAATGAGTCTGTGGCCTCTGCCACAGAACTGATGGATATGGACATAACCAAATTATCAGAAATGGAGTTCAGAGTAACAATGGTCAAGATGATGTGTAGACTTGAAAAAAATATTAATGAAAATATTAACGAGAATATAGAATCTCTAAGGGCGGAAATGAGAGCGAATCTGGCAGAAATTAAAAATGCTATGAATCAAATGCAGTCAAAACTAGATGCTCTGATGGCCAGGGTAAATGAGGCAGAAGAACGAATAAGTGAATTGGAGGATGGGATGGTAGAAGAGAAAGCTAAAGTAGAAACTCGGCTCAAAAGATCCCATCTCAAGAATGTAGGTTACAGGAGATTACTGACTCAATGAAATGTTCCAATGTCAGAATCATTGGCATCCCTGAGGGGGTGGAGAAAAAGAGAGGTCTAGAAGAGATATTTGAACAAATTGTAGCTGAAAACTTCTCTAAACTTCCCTAATCTAGCAAAAGAAACAAGCATTTGTGTCCAAGAGGCAGAGAGGACCCCTCCCAAATTCAACCAAAACAAACCTACACCACGTCAAGTCATAGTGCAATTCACAAATATCAGATCCCAGGATACAGCATTGAAAGCGGCCAGGGCGAAGAAATTTCTCATGTACAAAGGCAAAAATATCAGGATTACGTCCAACCTGTCTACACAGACCTGGAATGAGAGGAAGGGTTGGCAGGGAATTTTGAAAGCTCTATCTGACAAAAACATGCAGCCAAGGATCCTTTATCCAGCAAGGCTGTCATTCAGAACTGATGGAGAGATAAGGACCGTCCATGACTGCCAGACACTGACCAAATTCGTAACATGAAACCAGCCCTAGAGGAGATATGGAGGGGGGTTCTATAAAAGTAAAAAGGCCCCAAGACTGATACAGAACAGAAAGTTACAATCTACAGAAACAAAGACTCCACAGGCAATATGACATCATTAAAATCATATCTCTCAATAATCACTCTCAATGTGAATGGCCTAAATGCTCCCATAAAACGCCACAGGGTTGCAGACTGGATAAAAAGACATGACCCATCCATTTGCTGTCTACAGGAGACTCATCTTGAACCTAAAGATACATCCAGACTGAAAGTGAAGGGATAGAAAACCATTTTACATGCCAATGGACCTCAAAAGAAAGCTGGGGTAGCAATTCTCGTATCAGACAGATTGGATTTTAAACTAAAGACTGTAGTTAGAGACACAGAAAGGCACTAAATTATTCTTAAAGGATGTATCCAACAAGTGGATATGCAATTATAAATATCTACGGCCCCAAGAGGGGAGCAGAAAGATACACAAGCCAACTCTTAACCAGAATAAAGAGACATACAGATAAAAATACATTAATAGGGACCTCAACACTCCACTCTCAGCAAAAGAGATAACCTAAGCAGAAAATCAACAAAGAAACAAGAGCTTTGGATGCCACACTAGACCAGACGGACCTCATAGATATATATAGAACACTACACGCCAGAACAATACTCATTCTTTTTGAATGCACATGGAACGTTCTCCAGAATAGATCATACGCTGAGTCACAAAACAGGTCCTAACTGATACCAAAAGACTGAAATTATTCCCTGCATATTCTCAGACCACAATGCTTTGAAATTAAACTCAATCACAAGGAAAAATTTGCAAGAAACTCAAACACTTGGAAACTAAGAACCATCCTGCTCAAGAATGATTCGATAAACCAGGAAATCAAAAATCAATTTAAAACTTATGGAGACCAGCGAGAATGAAAACACAACGGTCCAAAACCTATGGGACACTGCAAAGGCAGTCCTAAGGGGAAAATACATAGCTATCCAAACCTCACTCAAAAGAACAGAAAAATCTAAAATGCAGGTTTTATATTCTCACCTCAAGAAGCTGGAACAGGATCAGAAGAACAGGCCTAACCCACACCAGAGAACGCAGTTGATCAAGATTAGAGCACAGATCAATGAATTAGAAACCAGGAGCACAGTAGAGCAGACCAACAGAACTAGAAGCTGGTTCTTTGAAAGAAAAATTAGATCGATAAGCCACTGGCAAGACTTATTCAAAAGAATAGAGAAAGGACCCAAATTAATAAAATTATGAATGAAAAGGGAGAGGTCACAACCAACACCAATGAAATACGAAGGATCATTAGACACTTTTATCAACAGCTTTATGCCAATAAATTAAACAACCTAGAAGAAATGGATGCCTTCCTGGAAACCTATAAACTACCAAGACTGAAACGGGAAGAAATTGATTTTTTAAACAAAATGATTAATTATGAAGAGATTGAAGCAGTGATCAAAAACCTCCACAAAAACAAGAGTCCAGGGCCTGATGGATTTTCCGGTGAATTCTACCAAACATTTAAAAAAGAAATAACCTATTCTCCTGAAGCTGTTTCAAAAAATAGAAACAGAAGGAAAACTATCAAACTCATTCTATGAGGCCAGTATTACCTTGATCCCCAAACCAGGCAAAGACCCCATCAGAAAGGATAATTACAGACCGATATCCCTGATGAATATGGATGCCAAAATTCTCAACAAGATCCTAGCTAATAGGATCCAGCAGTACATTAAAAGGATTATCCATCATGACCAAGTGGGATTCATCCCTAGGATGCAAGGGGTGGTTCAACATTCACAAATCGATCAGTGTGATAGATCATATCAACAAGAAATGAGTCAAGAACCATATGATCCTCTCAATTGATGCAGAAAAAACATTTGACAAAATACAGCATCCTTTCCTGATTAAAACACTTCAGAGTGTAGGAATAGAGGGTACATTCCTCAATTTCATATAAACCATCTATGAAAAGCCTACATCAAATATAATTCTCGATGGGGAAAAGCTGGAAGCCTTTCCCTTAAGATCAGGAACATTACAAGGATGCCCACTCTTGCCATTATTGTTCAACATAGTACTAGAAGTCCTTGCAACTGCAATCAGACAACAAAAAGGGATAAAAGGTATCCAAATCGGCAAAGAAGTCAAACTGTCTCTCTTCGCAGATGACATGGTACTCTATATGGAAAACACAAGAGACTCCACCCCCAAACTACTAGAAGTTATAGAGTAATTCAGTAATGTGGTGGGATACAAAATCAATGCTCAGAAATCAGTTGCATTTCTATACACGAACAATGAGACTGAAGAAAGAGAAATTAGGGAATCCATTCCATTTACAAGAGCACCAAAAATCATACGTTATCTCGGAATTAACTTAACCAGAGATGTAAAGGATCTATATTCTAGAAACTACAAATCACTCTTGAAAGACATTGAAGAAGACACAAAAAGATGGGAAAATATTCCATGCTCATGGATCTGAAGAATAAACATAGTTAAAATGTCTATGCTACCCAGAGCAATCTACACTTTCAATGCTATCCCGATCAAAATTCCAATGACATTTTTCAAAGAACTGGAACAAAGAGCCCGTAAATTTGTGTGGAACCAGAAAAGGCCCTGAATCACCAAGGAATTGTTGAAAAGGAAAAACAAAGCTGGGGGCATCACATTGCCGTATTTCAAGCTGTACTACAAAGCTTGGTTCTGGCACAAAAACAGACACATAGACCAATGGAACAGAATAGAGAACCCAGAAATGGACCCTCGGCTCTTTGGGCAACTAATCTTTGACAAAGCAGGAAAAAACATCCAGTGGAAAAAAGACAGTCTCTTCAATAAATGGTGCTGGGAAAATTGGTCAGCTACACACGAAAGAATGAAACTTGACCACTCTCTCACACCATACACAAAGATAAACTCCAAATGGATGGAAGACCTCCATGTGAGACAGGAATCCATCAAAATCCTAGAGGAGAACATAGGAAGCAACCTCTAAGACATCGGCCACAGGAACCTTTTTCGTGACACATCTCCAAAACCAAGAGAAACAAAAGAAAAAATGAACTTGTGGGACTTCATCAAGATAAAAAGCTTCTTCACAGCCAAGGAAACAGTCAAAAAAACTAAGAGGAAGCCCACGGAATGGGAGAAGATATTTGCGAATGACACTACAGATAAAAGACTGGTATCCAAGATCTACAAAGAACTTCTCAAACTCAATACACAAGAAACAAATAAACAAATCATAAAATGGGCAGAAGATATGAACAGACACTTTTCCAAGGAAGACATACAAATGGCTAACAGACACATGAAAAAATGTCAAAATCATTAGCCATTAGGGAAATTCAAATCAATACCACACTGAGATATCACCTTACGCCAGTTAGAATGGCAAAATTGGACAAGGCAAGAAACAACAAATGTTGAAGAGGATGTGGAGAAAGGGGATTCCTCCTACATTGTTGGTGGGAATGCAAGTTGGTAAAACCACTCTGGAAAACAGTGTGGAGGTCCCTTAAAAAGTTAAAAATTGAGGTACCCTATGATTCAGCCATTGCACTATTGGGTATTTACCCCAGTGTTACAGATGTAGTGAAGAAAAGGACCATTTGCACCCCAATGCTCATAGCAGCATTGTCCACAATAGGTAAATCGTGGAAGGAGCCAAGATGCCCTTCAACAGATGACTGGATTAAGAAGATGTGGTCCATATATACAATGGAATATTACTCAGCCATCAAAAAGAACGATTTCTCAACATTTGCTGCAACATGGACGGGACTGGAGGAGATCATGCTAAGTGAAATAAGTCAAGCAGAGAAAGACAATTATCAAATGGTTTCACTCATTTATGGAACATAAGAAGTACGAAGATCGGTAGGAGAAGAAAGGGAAGAAGAAGGGAACAGAAGGGGGAATGAACCATGAAAGACTATGGACTCTGGGAAACAAACTGAGGGCCTCGGGGGTGGGGGGAATGGGATAGGCTGGTGATGGGTTTCAAGGAGGGCAACATATTGCATGGTGCACTGGGTGTTATACGCAAGTAATGAATCATGGAACTTTACATCAAAAACTAGGAATGTATTGTATGGTAACTAACATAATAAAAAAGTATTATTATTAATAAAAAAAGTACTAATGCTGAATAATTAATTATTCATATGGAAAAAATGGCTTCCTCCATACCTCATAGCATACACAATAATTAACTCTAAATAAGAAAAACTTAAAACTATAAGGCTTCTAGAAAAAGATTTAGTAGAAAAATCTGTAAATTTGGGTGAGGCAAAGATATTTTTTGGTACAACATCAAAATACGATTCATAAAATAAAAAATTGATAATGAATTCATCAAAATCTTTTTAAAATATATGTTAAGAAAATGAAAAGACAACGCACAGCCAGAAAATATTCTGAAATCATATATATTATAAAGGACATCTACCTGAATGCTTAAAGAATACTTAATAGGAAGAGCTGGTCCAAGATGGCAACATAGGAAGATTCTGATCTTTCTTCCTCCATAGACATACCAAACCTATACCTAGTTATAGAGCAATTCCTCCTGAGAAAGAACTTACGGCTAACTGAACAGCTTCTGTACAACAAAAGATAGACAAGACAGAAGGAGACATGGTAATGAAGAGAACATCCACTCCAACACTGTGAATGGCAGTGAGGAGGGATAGTTCTGAGAGACCAGGAGCAGATTCATCTGCCCTGGGGAACAGGAAAAATAAAAAAACAAAAAACAAACAAACAAAAAACTGTGGAAAAAGAGCAACTAGTACATAAAAGAGCCAGCTCTAGAAACCCACCAAACGTCAGGGGAGTTTGTGGAACTCTCTGCGGATCAGAGGGGCTAGCGAGGGCAATGGTTTGCATTCTGCCTACAACTTGATAGTGTAGATGGGAGCGGGGTCTGGGAGCCATAGCCAAATTGCAAGCACCAAGCTCCTAGCCCACACCACCCCTAGATGCCCTGAGACACAGAAAAAAGGCCAGGGTTTAAAAGACCAACTAGTATATAAAAGATCCAGCCCTAGAACTCAGCCAAACTGTGGGGATCAGGGGGTAGGAGGGAGCTGGTAGAACGGTCTCCAGGGCAAGGGAGCTGGCAAACGCAACAGTTTATTTTCCTCTTCTACCTTGATAATGTGAATGGGAGCAAGGTACAGATGCCCCGGCTGGTTTACTGCCTCAGTGAGCCCTGTGCCCCTGATCCTACCAGCCCCGCTGGGATGCCCTGGTCAGTGCTCACTGCAGCTCTAGCTATCATGCCAAGGTGACACACATACAAAGCCACCTCAGGACAATCCAGGCCCACACCACTGCAGCTTCTGACAGCTTGCTAGGGCACCCCCCAATGCAGAACACTCCAGGACCTTCAACTGGCACCTGCTTCAGCTCCAGTCACACCAACAGGGTGCCCCATGCCTATAGTACCCCAGAAACCTCCAGCCCATGCCACCTTGGTTCCAGCTGCCCACCAAGGCACCTCTGCTCTGAGCACCCCAGGATATCCACTTCAGCTTCAGCTGTCCTGCCAGGGCACCCTTTGCATGGAGAGCCCAAGGAAGGACCACACCAACCCATGCCCACTTCAGCTTTACCTGTCCTACAAGGTGCCTGCTGCTGAAGAGCCCCAGGATCACCCAGCCCATGTCACTTCATCTTCAGCTGTCCTGCCAGGGTGCCCTCTGCACAGAACACGCCAGAACCCTATGGTCTGCACCCCATCATGGCTCCAGCAGTCCAGCCTTGGCATCCTCTGAGCAGAGAGTCCCAGAACACCATGGCTTGCATCTACTTCAGCTTCAGCTATCCTGTCAGGACACCCTTTACGTTGAAAGCCCAGGGACCACCCTAGCCTATGTCCACATCAATTTTAGCTGTCCTGCTAGGAGCCCCTCAGAATGTAGAGGCCCAGAATACCCTGGCCTGCATGAACTTCAACGTCAGCTGTCCTGTCAAAATGTCCACTGCACAGAAAGCCATGGAACCCATCAGCTCGCAATCACTTCAGATTCAGCTGTCATATCAGGATAGCTAGCCTCTGTGTGTAGAGCCTCAGACCACTGTGGCCCACACCCACACTTCAGCCCTGGCCGTCCCACCAGAGCAGGCCTCGCACAGAGCGCACTGCGGGCCCCAGCCCACTTCATCTACAGCTCCAGCCAGCCAGCAAAAGTCAACAAGGGAAGTCTACACAAAGGATGAATATAAACAAGACCGTTCCTTCAAGGTTAGGAAAGGTAGCTTTTCTAATTAATAGAAACAAACAGAAATTCAAGAAAAATGGGGATACAGAAGAATTGCTCCAAAAGAAAGAAAAAGACATCAGAAAAATAACTAATGAAAAAGAGATAAGCAATATGCCTCATAAAGAATTTAAAGTAATGATCATAAAGATGCTCACTGGGCTGGTCAGGAAAAGTAGAAAAACTCAGTGAGACCTTCAATAAAAAGAAAATATTTTTTAAAAGCCATCTGACTTAAAGAATACAACAACTAAAAGAAAAATATGCTAGAGAGAATCAACAGTAGATTAGCAGCTGCAGAAGAATGGATCAGAAATCTGGAAGACAGGGTCATGGAAAGCACTCAAGCTGAACAGCAAAAAGAAAAAGGCATTTTTAAAAAATGAAAATAGGTTAAGGCCCCACTGGACAACATCAGGCAAACAAATATTCCCTTTATCATTAGGATCCAAGAAGAAAAATAGAGAAAGGAGCAGAAAACTTATTTGAAATAATAGGTTGGGGGGGGGGCACCTGGGTGGCTCAGTTGGTTAGGCATCTGCCTTCAGCTCAGGTCATTTTCCCAAGATCCTGAGATCAAGTCCTGCATCAGGCATCCTGCTCAGTGCAGAGCCTGCTTCTCCCACTCCCCTGCTTGTGCTCTCTCGCTCTCTTGTGCGTGCTCTCTCTTTCTCTTTTTCTCTCTCTTGAGCTCTCAAATAAATAAAATCTTAAAAAAAAAAAAAGAAGAAGAGATGGGGTTCCTCGGTGGCACAGTCGGTTAAGTGTCTGCCTTTGGCTTAGGCATGATCTCAGGGTCCTGGGATCAAGCCCAACATTGAGCTCTCTGCTCAGCGGGGAGTCTGCTTCTCCGTCTTTGCTCTTCCCCAACCCCTCTCTCAAATAAATAAATAAAATCTTAAAAAATAATAATAATACGTAAAAAATTCCCCAACTTCGGGAAGGCAACAGACAAGCAGGTTCAGGAAGTGCAGAGTTCCAAACAAGATGAACCCAAGAAGGTCCACACCACAAAACATAACAATTAAAATGTCAAAAGTTAGAGAATTTTAAAAGCAATAAGAAAGAAGCAACTACTTACATACAAGGAAAAGCCCACAAGATCATCAGCTGATTTTTCAGCAGAAACTGTAGGCCAGAAGAGAGTGGCATGATATATTCAAAGTGCTGAAAGGAAAAAACCTACAGCCAAGAATACTCTACCTGGCAGGGTTATCGTTCAGAATTGAAAGAGGGATAAAGAGTTTACCATTAGAACAAAAGTTAAAGGATTTTATCACCACTAAACCTTCTTACAAAATGTTAAAGGGACTTTTGTAAGTGGAAAAAAAAAGCCATGATTAGAAGCAAATTATGAGTTAAAAGATACAAAGTATGACAACATATATATAAAATGTGAAGGAGTAAAAAACAAAAAGATGATAAACTTTAAATACAGACTGTTATACACTTAGGATGTTATATGTGAACATCGTGGTAACCACAGACCCAAAACCTGTAACAGATACACAAGAAATAAAGAAAGCCAAACAACACTACATAAACTCATCAATCACAAGGAAAGACATCAAGAGAAGAAAGCAACAGAGAACAATAAAAACAACCAGAAAACACTTAAAATTGCAAAAGTATATACCTATCAATAATTACTTTAAACTTAAATGGTCCAAATGCTCCAGTCAAGACAGGGTAGCAAAATGGGTAACAAGAACCATCTTTTGCTGCCTATGAGACTCTTACTTTAGGCCTAAAGACACATACATACTGAAAGTGAAGGGATGAAAAAAGATATTCCATGCAAATGAAAGTGGGGGAGAAAAAGCCAGGGTAGCAATTCCTACATTGGACAAAATAGACTTTAAAACAAAGACTGTAGGGGCGCCTGGGTGGCACAGCGGTTAAGCGTCTGCCTTCGGCTCAGGGCGTGATCCCGGCGTTCTGGGATCGAGCCCCACATCAGGCTCCTCCACTATGAGCCTGCTTCTTCCTCTCCCACTCCCCCTGCTTGTGTTCCCTCTCTCGCTGGCTGTCTCTATCTCTGTTGAATAAATAAATAAAATCTTTAAAAAAAATAAAAAAATAAAAAAATAAAACAAAGACTGTAAAAAGAGACAAAGAAAGACATTACATAATGATAAAAGGAATCAGTCCAACAAGAGAATATTACAAATATCTATGCACCTAACACTGGAATACCTAAGAATATGAAGAAAACATTAGCCAATATAAGGGAGAAACTGACAGTAATACAAATATAGCAGGGGACTTTAATACCTTATTTACATCTATTAATAGATCATCCACATATAAAATCAATAAGGAAACAGTATCTTTGAACAACACATTAAACCTGATGGACCTAACAAATATATATATAGTACATTCCATACAAAAACAGCAGAATATACATTCTTTCAAGTGCACATGGAACATGCTCCAGGATAGGTCATGGTAGGCCATAAAATAAGGCCTCAACAAGTTTAAGAAGACTGAAATTATATCATTCATCTTTTCTGACCATAACAATATGAAACTAGAAATCAATTACAAGAAAAAAAAACTATAAAAACCAAACCTTTGGAGACTAAATAACATGCTACTAAACAACCAATAGGTCAACAAATAAATCAAAGAGGAAATTTAAAAAATGCACAGATGAAAATGAAAACACAATGGTCCAAAATCATTCTTCAATTTTTCCCAAGTACAGTATTCTTAATTAACATTTTTTTTCTGTCAGTACTTCAAATATATCATGCAACTCCCTCCTGGCATGGAAAGTTTCTGATGAAAAATCTGCAAATAGTGTTATGGGCTTCCTTTATATGCAACAATTTGTGGTGGTGTTTTTTTTTTTTCTTTTTTGCATTTAAGATTCCCTCCTCTTTAACTTTTCACAATTTGATATTAATATGTCTTGGTTTGAGTCCCTTTGGCTTTGTCTTACTTGGCACCTCTGGAATTCCTGGATCTGAATGCCTCTTTTCTTCCCCAGGTTAGGGAAATTTTCAGCCATTATTTGTTCACCAAATTTTTCTACTCCTTTTTCCTTTCTCCTGCTGATATGCCTGTAATATGAATATTGGTCTGCTTGATGTTCCCCCACAAGTCCCTTACGCTATTTTTGCTCTTCTTCTCTTTTTCTACTTGCTGCTCTGACTGGGTGAGCTTTGAGTTTACTGACCCTTTCTTCCACTTCATCTAGTATGCTGTTGAACCGATTGTATTTTTCCATTCAGTTATTTTATCTTTAGCTCTGTGACATCTATTTTGTATTTCTTACATTTTCTCTTTATTGAAATTCTCACCTTTTCCATACAATCCTGAGCTCAAAGATCATCTTTAAGACCATTATTTTGAGCTCTTTATTGGGTAAATCACTTATATCCATTTCATTACGATCTTTTTTTGAAGTTTTATCTTGGTCTTTCATTTGCAACATATTCCTGTTTTCCACTTTCTTTGACTTGGTGTTAGTTTCTGTGCATTAGATAAATCAGTTATCTCTCAGTCTTAAAGGAGTGGCCTTGTATAGAATGCAATGTTATCGTTTAACATTGTCCTTCCTCTCTCAAACATCTGAGATGTTCAAGCAGGGTACTTTATTTTTGGAGGGTCCCACTAGTTGATGGTGTGCCAAGACCTCTCTCTGCCCCAAATGGGAGGGTCTCAGTCAGGATCTAGATTCAAGCTGATTGGAAACCAGACACAAAGGCAGAAGTCTTTAACATATGCAAACATACCTCTTTCAGGGGAACACTGGGAGACTGGCATTTTGTTCTATTCCTACTATGCTGAGCCCTGGGGTGATAGCCAGTTAAGAACCATTTCTTTGTTAGCACCCTTTCACCCGGTGAACACAAGCCCCACTGGCCATCAAAGCCAGGGTATCAAGGGATATATCCTCTGGTAGCAGCCTCTAAGTTTAGGGCACCACACATGTGCACAAGCTCCTTTCTTAGAGATGCCAAAGACCTCAGGGAGGACAGAGGAAGGGCATGAAGTTGGCACCTGCTGGGCTCCCCAGTCTCTGAAGAGGATTATAGTCAGCCTCTAGATGTCTGTTTAATTCAATGTGCATTTAACTACGTGGCCGTCAGGCCAGAGCTATGAAGATAACAAATAGGCCTCTTTCACAGAATGACTGGGGGTACATTTCAGTTTCCTATCTCTGTACTGTGCCCTGTGGGGTGTAGCCAGTCAAGGACTACTTCTCCATTAGGTATAGTCCTATAGGACCCATGGAAGTAGGCCCCACTGACCATCTGGTGATCCAACAGATATCCCTTGGGCAATAGCCACAAAAACTGGCACCAGATGAGTGCACAAGGTCTTTCTGGAGATTCCAGCAACCAAGAGTAATGCAGAAGGAAAGCACAAAGATGGCAACTACTGGTAATTCATTAGGCCCTTAGATGTGTGTTAAATTCCCTCTTTCACAGAAAGACGGGGCATTTCTGTCCACTACCTGTGTTCTAGGCCCTGTGGGGTAACCTCAGAGTCTGATGAGCCCTTAAGAACTGCTTCCCAATTCTCTATAGCTATGGATCTTATGATGCAAGCCCTATTGGCTTTCAAGTCTAGATGTTTTGTGGGCTTTCCTCTCAGGTGCAGGTCTTAAAGCTGGGTTGTTAGATGTGAGGTTTAAGCCATTAGTTCCTCAGAGAGAAGCTCAGAGTTATGAGCTCCCCCAAATTCTGAGTGACCATTTATGGTGAGATTGTGTCTCAGCCTCTCCTCCCTGTTTCAACATGGGTTTTTTTCTTGTCCATATGCAACTTAGTTTTTTTTTTCTCAGAAAAAAAAATATTTCCAGATTCAGTGTGTCTATTTCTTGATTTGCATTCCTCTAATGATTAGTAATGACAAAGATTTCTTAATGTGCTTATTGGACACTTGTATATCTTATCTGGAGAAATGTCTATTTAAGTCCTTTGCCCATTTTTAATAAGACTGTCTTTTTGCTGTTATATTGTCTGAGTTCCTTATGTATTCTGGATATTAAACACTTACCAGATAAATGATTTGAAAATTTCTTCTCCTATTCCATAGGTTGCCTTTTCATTCTGTTCTTTTTTTATTCAAGTGTAACTAACATACAGTCTTATATTAGGTTCAGGTGTACAATATAATGCCTCAACAATTCTATACATTTCTTAGTGCTCATCAAGATAACTGTACTCTTAATCCCCTTCATCTATTTCACCTAGCTACCCACCCACTTCCCCTCTGGCAGCCAGTTTGTTCTCTGAATTTAAATTTCCAGTTTTTAATCTCCTTTTTTCTTTGTTCATTTTTGTTTTGTTTCTTAAATTTCACATATAAGTGAAATCATACGGAATTTATCCCTCTCCATCTGACTTATTTAACTTAGGATTTTACTCTCTAGGTTGATCCATGTTGTTGCAAATGGCAAGATTTCATTCTTTTTGATAGCTGAATAATATTCCATTGTGTATATATACCACTTCTTCTTTACCCATTCATCTATCAATGGACACTTGGGTTGCTTCCATTATCTTGGCTATTGTAAATAATGCTGCAATACACATAGGGGTACATATACCTTTTTGAATTAGTGTTTTTGTTTTGAGTAAATATCAAATAGTGAAATTACTGAATCATATGGCATTCTTTTTCTAATTTTTTGATAAAACTTCATACTGTTTTTCACAGCAGATCCAAAAGTTTGCATTCCCACCAACAGTGCATAAGGGTTCCTTTTTCTCCACATCTTTACCAACATTTGTTGAGAGACAGTGTGTGAATGGGGTGGAGAAGCAGAGAGACAGAATCTTAAGCAGGCTTCATGCCCAGTGCAGAGCCCAATGTAGGACTCGATCTCACAACCCTGAGATCATGACCTGAGCCCAAATCAAGAGTCTGACGCTTAACTGACCAAACCACTAGACACCCCTTGTCTTTTTTATTTTAGCCATTCTGATAGGTGTGAGGTGATATCTAATGTGGTTTTTGATTTGCATTCCCCTGATGATTAGTAATGTTGAGCATCTCTTCATGTGTCAGTCAGCCATCTGTATGTCTTCTTTAGAAAAATGTTTATTCAGGTCTTCTGTTCATTTTTAATCAGATTATTTTTTTTGTTGCTGTTGAGTTACATAAGTTCTTTATATATTTTGGATAGTAACCACTTATCAGATATATCACTTGAAAATATCTTCTCCCATTCAGTAGGTTACCTTTTTGCTTTGCTGATGGTTTCCTTCATGGTGCAGAAGATTTTTATTTTGGTGTAGTCCCAATAGTTAATTGTGTTTTTGTTTCCCTTGCCAGAGGGCATATCTAGAAAAATGTTTCTATGGCTGATGTCAAAAAAAATTGCTGTCTATATTTTCTTCTAGGAGTTTCATGGCTTCATGTCTGAAATTTAGGTCTTTGATCCATCTTTAGTTTATTTTTGTGTATGGTGTAAAAAAAAAAAAAATCGGTCCAGCCTCACTCTTTTACATGGAGCTGTCTGGTTTTTTCAGCACCATTTGTTGAAGGACTGCCTTTTCTCCATTGGATATTCTGGCCTCCTTAGTCATAGATTAACTGACCATATAAGCATGATTGCCTTTTCATTCTGTTCTTTTTGTCCTTTTTAATGTATACAAGTTTATCTATTTTTACTTTTGTTGCTCATGCTTTTGGTGTCATACTCAAGAAACCACTGCCAAATCCAATGTCAGAAAGCTTTCCCCCTATTTCTTCTTCTAATAGTTTTATAGTTTTAGGTCTTAAATTTAGATCTTTGGCCCATTTCAAGTTAATTGTGTATACTGCATAAAGCCCAACTTCAGTCTTTTCCACATGGATCTCCAGTTTTCCCAACACGATTTGTTGAAGGGACTGTCTTTTCCCCAATGAAAGGTCTTGGCATCCATGCCAAAAATCTTTTGATCATATATGCAAAGGTTTATTTCTTGACTCTCTTTTCTATTCATTGGTTTATTTGCCCATCTTTATGCTAGTAATACCGTTTTGATTCCTGTAGCTTTGTAGTAAGTTTTGATATCTATCTCATTTCTTACAACTATACGGAAATCTACTACTCCTTTCTTGAAAATTTATACATAAAGAGAAAAACACACATATTGCCTTTTCCATAAAAATTGTATTTCACAGGGCACTTGGGTGGCTCAGTTGGTTAAGCGTCTGCCTTTGGCACAGGTCATGATCCCAGGGTCCTGGGATCGAGTCCCACATCAGTCTTCTTGCTCAGCAGGGAGTCTACCCCTCTTGAGAGTCTACCCCTTCCTCTACCCCTCCCCCCCTTCTTGTGTTCTCTCTCACACATACTTTCTCTCTCTCTCAAGTAAATAAATAAAATCTTTTAAAAAAAACTGTATCACAAACATGCATAATCCCAATTAATGAGAGAAAGCTCCACTTTACAGAAAATCAGTTAATAAATACACAAGGGACGGTACAATTTTAAAATCTTCATTGCAATGCTTTAACAAATTATTATGAAAAGAATTATTATCAAAGAGGTGAAAACCTATACTATGAAAACTATAAAACACTGATGAAAGAAATTGAAGAGGACAAAAAGAAATGGAAAGACATTCCATGGTCTTGGATTGGAAGAACAAATATTGTTAAAATGGCTGTACTACCCAAAGCAATCTACACATTTAATGCAATTCCTATCAAAATAACAACAGCATTTTTCACAGAGCTGAAACAAACAATCCTAAAATTTGTATGGAAGCACAAAAGACCCCAAATAGCCAAAGCAACCTTGAAAAAGAAAAGCAAAGCTGGAAGCATCACAATTCCAGAGTTCAAGTTATACTACAAAGCTGTAGTGACCAAAACAGTATAGCAATGGAACAAAAACAGACATATAGATCAATGGAACAGAATAGAAAACCCAGAAATGAACGCACAACTATATGGCCAATTAATCTACAAAAAATCAGGAAAAAACATCCAATGGGAAAAGATAGTCTCTTCAACAAATGGTGTTGGAAAAACTGGACATCCATATGCAAAAGAATGAAATTGGACCACTTTCTTACACCATACACAAAAATAAATTCAAAATGTATGAAAGATGTAAAGGTGAGACATGGAACCATGAAAGTCCTAGAGAAGAACAACAGCAGTACATCGGCCCATAGCAACTTCTTACTAGATATGTCTCCTGAGGCAAAGGAAACAAAAGCAGAAATAAACTAGGGACTTCATCAAGATAAAAAGCTTCTGCACAGTAAAGGAAATAATCAACAAAACTAAAAGGAAATCTATGGAATAGGTAGAGATATTTGCAAATGGCGTATCTCAAACAGGGTAAGTATTCAAAATATATAAAGAACTTATACAACTCGACACCCAAAAAATGAATCCAATTAAAAATAGGCAGAAGACATGAATAGACATTTTTCCAAACAAGACATACAGATGGCCAACAGACACATGAAAAGTTACTCAATGTCACTCATCATCAGGAAGTACAATCAAAACTACAATAAGATATTACCTCACACCTGTCAGAATGGCTAACATCAACAACACAAGAAACAACAGGTGTTGGCGAGGATGTGGAGAAAGGGGAACCCTCTTGCACTGTAGGTGGGAATGCAAAGTGGTGCAGCCACTCTGGAAAACAGTATGGAGTTTCCTCAAAAAGGTAAAAATAGGGGCACCTGGGTGGCACAGCAGTTGAGCGCCTGCCTTCGGCTCAGGGCGTGATCTCGGCGTTATGGGATCGAGCCCCACAGCAGGCTCCTCCGCTGTGAGCCTGCTTCTTCCTCTCCCACTCCCCCTGCTTGTGCTCCCTCTCTCGCTGGCTGTCTCCATCTCTGTCGAATAAATAAATAAAATCTTTAAAAAAAAAAAAAGGTAAAAATAGGACTACCCTATGATCCAGCAATTGCACTAGGTATTTACCCAAAGAATACAAAAATACTAATTCAAAGGGATACATACACCCCAATATTAAAGCAGCATTATGTACAATTGCCAAGTTATGGAAAAGGCCCAAGTGTCCCTCAACTGATGAAGAGATAAAGAGAAAATGGTATATATACACAATGGAATATTACTCATCCATAAAAAAAGAATGAGATCTTACCATTTGCAATGACATGGATGGAGCTTGAGAATATTATGCTAAGGGAAATAAGTCAGTTCAAGAAAGACAAATACCACATGATTTCACTCATATGTGGAATTTAGAAAACAAAACAAATGAGCATAGGGAAGAAAAGAGAGGGAGAGGCAAACTAAGAAACAGACTTAACTATAGAGAACAAACTGATGGTTATCAGAGGGGAGTTGGGTAAGGTGATGGGTTAAAGAGGTGATGAGGTTTGAGGAGTGCACTTGTGATGAGCACCTGGTGTTGTATGGAAGTTTTGAATCACTATATGGTACACCTGAAATTAATATAACACTGTATGTTAACTAATGGAAATTAAAATTAAAACCTAAGAGTAAATAAATAGCACTGACATTAATGAATCAGACTGACAAAAAAAATGAAAAGATCAATAACACTTATTGTTGGCAGAGATGTGGGAAAATTTTTAATCTCTCACTTGCAAAGGAAATATTGACACATCAATTTAAAAATATGTATATACAGATTTGTTGAAAGATATTGCTGATTATAATTGTTACTAAATTTTATATGAGTTCAATTAAAAATATATGGTTATAATTAATTATTAGAAAACTTATATTGGGGGCGCCTGGGTGGCACCGCGGTTGGGCGTCTGCCTTCGGCTCAGGGCGTGATCCCTGCGTTGTGGGATCGAGCCCCACATCAGGCTCTTCTGCTGTGAGCCTGCTTCTTCCTCTCCCACTCCCCCTGCTTGTGTTCCCTCTCTCGCTGGCTGTCTCTATCTCTGTTGAATAAATAAATAAAATCTTTAAAAAAAAAAAAAAAAAAAGAAAACTTATATTGATTTCTTCAACAAATAAACTGGAAAGAAAATATAACAGAAATGAAACCCACAGATTTAAAGAGAATAAGAGACATATCAAATGAATGGAATATGTGGACCTTGCATGGATACAGATTTGAACCAACCAACTGTAAAATATAAATATTTTAGAAAATATGCAAAATTTGAACCCTGACTAAACAATGATGACTTTAAGGAATGCCATTTTTTTAGGTGTGATAACGGTATTGCGAATACGTTTTAAAGAATCCTTATCTTTCAGAGATATGTAAAAAATATGACACATAGGACTTTCTTCAAAATAACTGAGTTTGAGGGGGTGAGAAAAAGAAAAAAATTAGCCATAAACTGTTAATTGTTTTATGGATATGTAAGTTAGATGAGGATTCATTATTTTACTTTCTCGACTGCCGTTATGCTTGAAATTTCCCATAATAAAAACTATAACAAAACAAAAAAGAAAACTAGTTCTTAAAAATAATGCAGAAAATTCATTAGGGTAAACTATTTTTAACCTACTTTCCTGAACCTTTGATCCAACTTCATAACAAAAATAGAAACTTTGTAAGATAAATCCCATTTTTTTAGGTAGTGATTAAAATTATGGGCTCTGGGGTTAAAACCTGTGGGTTCAAATCAGGACACCACTAGATCCAAGAATCCTGAAACTGTTTAACCTCTAGAATCTCTAGAGGTTCTCAATCTCCTAGAAATCTCAATCTCCTCATTAGTAAAAAGCTAATAAGCACAGAAATAAATTTTAGCAAGCTTCTTTTACTGACAGAAAGAGGATATGAGGCCTGAGTGAAGCACATAATAATGTGTTAATAGTCACCGATAGATAAAAATTCCCTAAATAAAGCCACATCATCATCACAGATCTTTTTCTAAGAATACTGAAACATTATTCTTACATGAATAAATATGCAATATCATGAGGCCTTAGAGTAAGATAGAACTTTTTCCATTCTAAAAATCTGCGCAATACTTCATCTGCCTCACCAACTGTAGAAATCTTATTTTTATCTGACCACAACTCCAACGATGACAGCACAACAGTAACTTTAAATTGGGCAAACATCTAAAAACAAAAGAGAGAAATACATGAAAAATTAATCTTTATGTTATTTTACAATAATCAAGAAATTAATTCAATGCTTTGACAAATCCATACTCAGTTTGTATAGATGGGTTAATTATTCAGAAATGCCAAGTGAAGTTAATGTACATTATAAATTCAAAACTAGTATAAATTTTTCTAACTAGTATGAAAAGGAAAATACTTACCGAATTTACAAGGCCAATAATTTCAATGACTTTATTTGCTACTATCATGCTATCAGAGCCCAAGTAATCATACTGAAAAACAAAATTAATTTTAAAATTAAATACAATCTGTTATACAAAATATTTTTGAGATATACTCTCCGTCTACTCTCAGAACTTTGAGGCTGCTTTGGGGTTAGAACAGTTCGAAATAAGACAGTAACAAATTTAAAAAAATAAATATAAACTGGATCACTCATATATGCTGGTGGGAATGTAAAATTGTACAGCCACTCTGGAAAATTTAGCAGCTCCTTTCAAAACAAACAATATACTTACCATATGACACAGAAATTGCACTCCTCGGCATTTATTTGTATTTTTTAAGATTTATTCAAGAGAGAAAGAGTGAGCACAAGTGGGGGGAGAGGCAGAGGGAGACTATCTTCGACACAGGGCTCAATCCCACAACCCATGAGATCCTGACCTGACCCAAAATCACAAGTCAGATACCTAACCAACTGAGCTGCCCAGGGCGCCCCACACTCCTGGGCACTTATCTTAAAGAAATAAAAACTGATGCTCACAAAAAAACATATTCATAAATGTTCGTAACAGTTTTATTCTTATTAGCCCAAAGCTGGAAATAATTCATATGTCCTTCAGTAGTTAACTAGTTAAACGAACTGTGGCACATTCATACCATGGAATAATGATTATTAATAAAAAGGAACTGACTAAACTGTTGATAAATGAAACAGTTTGGATAAACCTTAAGACAATTATGCTGAGTATTTAAAAAATCTCCAAAGGATATATACTACAAGATAACATTTATGCAATATTCCTGAAACCAAGGAAAGCAGAACAGATTAGCAACTGCCAGAGGTTACGAAGTGTAGGGAAGTAGGGAGAAATGGATGTGACTATGAAGAAATAATGTAACAGAGCCTTGTAGTGATGGTTCTATTGAGTGTCTTGATTGTGACAATGATTATACAAGGCTGCATATGTGATCCTAGTGCATAAAACTATACACACACACACAAATTAGTGTATATACAACTGCTGAAATCTAAATAAGCTTTGTGGAATGTGTCAATGTCAAATTCAATATCTATAAATCACCTCTCTAAAGTATAGCAACACTTGCATGTTCCACAGGACCATCAAATTTAACATATCTTAAACGAAGCTCATGATTCTCCCTCAAAAATGTGGTCCTACTTACCTTTCCACTACTTTAATTAATGGTATTATCATCTATGACCTCCAACATTTATGATACTGCATGTTCCGTAAGAGCAGAACTTTTTCACAGCTGCAACCACAATAAGTATAATAGTAATTGGCATCTACATGATGTTCAATAAATTTATTAAGAGAATGGATAAATCTTGGGGCGCCTGGGTGGCACAGCGGTTAAGCATCTGCCTTCGGCTCAGGGCGTGATCCCGGCGTTCTGGGATCGAGCCCCACATCAGGCTCCTCTGCTATGAGCCTGCTTCTTCCTCTCCCACTCCCCCTGCTGTGTTCCCTCTCTCGCTAGCTGTCTATGTCAAATAAATAAATAAAATCTTTAAAAAAAAAAAAAAAAAGAGAATGGATAAATCAAATCAATTTAAGTCCTTCTAATTCAACCTCAGCAGTAACTTTTAAAATTGCTTTTTTTCTATTACTAATACTACTAATTAGTAAATGTTCGACTTGATTATTGGAATAGTCTCTTAAATGTCTCCAACTATCCCATCAGCAATCCAGTCCCTACACTATTACAAAAATGATGATTCTAAAATGAAAACATGAATCTATCAGTCCCTTCTTTAAAATCTTTTTAATGATGCTGCATTACCATTAGGATAAAATCCAAATATTCTGTCAGTTCTTCAATTTACCTCTTCCCATTTTCCTTCTTCAACCCTGTGTATTAATCATACTAAACTTGAAGGTTTTTTTTAAAAAGAACCTTCTCTGAAAAATGTCATTGGTATTTTGATCGGGATAGCATTGATAGCGTACATTGCTCTGGGTAGCATGGACACTTTAACTATGTTAATTCTTCCAATGCATGAGCATGGAATATTCTTCAAAGAACTGGAACAAACAGCCCTTAAATTTGTGTGGAACCAGAAAAGGCCCCGAATCGCCAAGGAAGTGTTGAAAAGGAAAAACAAAGCAGGGGGCATCACAATGCCAGATTTCAAGTTGTACTACAAAGCCGTGTTCACAAAGACAGCATGGTACTGGCATAAAAACAGACACATAGACCAATGGAACAGAATAGAGAACCCAGTTTTTGGGAATCAGGGATTTAGAAGTATGTTTTACCAGGTAAACAATATACTGGAACAGGTGAACATTTAAAAACTGCTCAAAAAAAAGTCTTGATACAGGAATGTAAGCAGTTCTCATAGTTATACTGTCATCACTTTTGTGCCAATAAATACTTTGTAGGACAAAACATTCCCTAGGCTACACACGGCTCTTCAAGTGCCCTAAAAACAATAACTAAAAGCTTAAAGACTTTCACTTGAAACAAATATCACCATTAAAAATATTGTGGATGGAGAGAGTTCCTAAAAATGTGAAGTACCAGCCCAAAAATAATTTTGTTATTCATTTTTATGTAAAGATTTCAAATAAAACATTTCTGATAGAAATATGTAATTTTGAGTATTTGGTTTTTCAGTTTGCAAATTTTTCCACTGTTCTCTCTACAACATGTAGTAAAAAGATTGGAATTTTTAAGTTCCTTTCTGCTAGGGATAATTATACATTCACACCAAATATCTAAAAGCAAGGAAAAAAAAATACATACCAAAGCTTTATCCACCACAATATGCATTTCTAGATAAAGAGGAATTAAATCTGGAACAGCTGATTCCGACTAGAAAAAAGAAAAAGAGCACTTAAAAGCATATAAAACTTTCATAAATTGTTTTTTCTGTACTTTTAAAATCATTTTTCTACTTTATTGAGTTGTAATTGACAAAAATTATATACATTTACAGTATAAGACTTGATATTTTGATAGATATATATTGTAAAATAATTGTCATAATCAGGCTAATTAACATACCCACCTCACATAGTGACCATTTTCTTTTTTGTGTCATAATAAAAACGCAAAAGATCAATACTCAGCAAATTTCAAGTTTACAATGCACTGTTGTTAACTGTAGCCATATTACTATATATTTAATCTCCAAAAGTTACTTATCTTGCCTAACTGAAACTTTGTACCATTTGACCAACATCTCCCCATTTCTTCTTGTCCTCAGCTCCTAGCAACGACCCTTTTACTCTTTGCTTCTAGGAGTTTGACTATTTTAAGATTGCACTATATAAGTGAAGTCAGGTAGTATTTGTCTTTCTGTGTGTGGCTTATTTCACTTAGCATACCTCCAGGTTCATCCATGTTGTCACAAATGGGAAGATTTCCCTTTTCAAGGCTGAATATTCCACTGTATAAATATAAATATATATTCTCAAGATGGACGAGTAGAAGTATCTCTTCAAGATACTAATTTCATTTCCTATGGATATATACCCAGAAGTAAAATTTCTGGATCATAGGTAGTTCATTTTTAACTTTTTGAGGAATCTCCATATTGTTTTCCACAGTGGCTGCAACAATTTGCATTCCCACCAACAGTGCAAAAAGGTTCCCTCTTCTCCACAGCCTCACCAACAATTGTTAACCTTTTGTCTTTTTGGTAATAGCCATCCTAATAGGTGTGAGACGATATTTGATTGTGGTTTTGATCTGCATTTCCTTGATGATTAGTGATGGCAAACACCTTTTCATATATCCGATGGCCATCTGTATGCCTTCTTTAGAAAAATGTCTATTTAGGTATTTGCCATTTTTAAATCTCATTATTTATTTTTGCTATGAATTGTATGAGTTTCTTACATATATTAGATATTAACCTCTTATCAGGTATATGGTTTGCAAGAATTTTCTCTCCTTCCATTTTGTTGACTTTTGCCTCCCTGAAGAGCAAGGGGTTTGAGAGCCACATTAGGTACTCCCTACACTGGGGGCCTGTAGTGGAAAGATAAGCCCTCATAATATACGGCTTTAAAAATCAGCAGGGTTTAATTCCAGGAGTGTTAGAGGGCTATAGGAAACTGAAACTGTGCTTTTAAAGAGCCTGTGCACATATCCACTCATTCTGAAGCCCAGCACAGAGGCAGCAGTTTGAAAATTTAATGACTAATTTTAGGGTATATGTCAGAGGGACAGAGACCTGTAAAAACTTGCTCTAAGAACAGAAAAGCAGGTAGGGGCTATTTTTCTCACCCTCCTTCTGCCTAGCTGGCCCAATATTGGTTGGTACCAGTTCTGACACTTTCCATCTACCTTGTTAGCACTGTACACCCCATCCCAGGGTTCCCTTGAGGACTGGTTCTGTCTAACCCACCCACTCTGGCAGGTACTCCTCCAAGGTGGTCCTCCTCTATCACACCCAGCAGGCATACCTAGCCAGGACCAACAGCCCCCAAAGTGGCTACCGACTTAACACACCAAGCAGGCGGCCTTGGCCACGACAAGACCTTCCAAAGGAGCATTTGCCTGATGGAAAGGCAGGGGGAAGCCCTGCCCACCAGTGCAGCAGCAACAGTTGTGACTTGGCTTGCACCCAACCACAACAGGGGCTAGCCCTGCCCATGAAACCATCCAAAGCAGTTGTGGCATAGTCACAACAGAAGGGCACACAGATCTCAAACAGAGGACACCCCTAGAGTGCCTCATTCTGGTGATGAGGGAAAATTGTGCTCTGGGCCCCACAGGATACCTTCTAAATAAGACCATACCTTCAAAATAAGGAGCCATAGCTGATCTACCTAATACACAGACAGAAAGAGGTAGTCAGGCAAAATGAGGAGACAGAGGAATATGTTCTAAATGAAAGAACAAGACAAACCTTGAGAAAGAACTAAACAAAATGGAGATAAGCAATCTCTCTGGCAGAGTTCAAAGTAATAGTCATAAATCTGATAACTAAACTTGGAGAAGATAGGATGAACACACAGAACTTCAACAAAGAGATAAAAAATACTTAAATAAAAAATAACCAGAGCTGAAGAATACAACACCTGGATGAAAAATACATTAGAGAGAATCAACAGCAGAGTAGAGGATGCAGAAGAACAGATCAGTGATCCAGAAGACAGGGTAACGGAAAGTACTCAAGCCGACCGGCAAAAAGAAAAAAGAGTTTTAAGAAGGAGAATAGTTTAAGGGTCCTCTAGGACAACATCAGGCATACTAACATTCTTATTATAGGGGTTCCAGGAGTAGAAGAGAAAAGAAACAGGCAAAATACTTATCTGAAGATATAATAGCTGAAAATGTCCCTTATCAGGAAAAGGAAACAGACGTCCAGGTTCAGGGAGCACAGAGAGGACCAAACAAGATGAACCCAAAAAGATCTACAGCAAGATAATAATTAAAATGTCAAAAAATAAAGATAAAGAGAGAATCTTAAGAGCAGCAGAAGAAAAGTAACTAGTTATAAACAAAGGAACAGCCATAAACCCATCAGATGATTTTTCAGCATAAACTTTTCAGGCCAGAAGGGATTGCCATGATATATTCAAAGTTCTGAATGGAAAAAACCTACAAACAAGAATACTCTATCCAGCAGGGCTTTCATTAGAATTGAAGGAGAGATAAAGTTTCCCAAAGGTTAAAGAAGTTCATCACACTAAACCAGACTTACAGAAATGTCAAAGGGACTTACTTAAGTAGATAAGAAAAAGTCGTATCTACAAGTAAGAAAATTATGAAAGTAAAATCTTACTGGTAAAAGTAAAGTGAAGGTAGTGGATCAAGCATTTATAAGTTAGTATGAAGGTGAAAAGACAAAAGCAACAAAATCAACTATATCTACAATAATTGGTTAAGGAAAAATAAAAGATGAAAATATGAAATCAAATTAGAACATGGAGGGGGAATAAAAATGTAGTGCTTTTAGAATGTATTCAAAATAAAGAGATCATCAACTTTAAAAAGACGGCTATAGGGGCCCCTGGGTGGCTCAGGTGGTTAAGCAGCTGCCTTTGGCTCAGGTCATGATCCCAGGGTCTTGGAATCTACCCTGTACTGGGCTCTCTGCTTAGCAGGGAGCCTACTTCTCCCTCTCCCTCTGCCTGCTGCTCCACCTTCTTGTGCTCTCTCTCTCTCTCCCTGTCAAATAAAGAAAATTTTTAAAAAATAAATAAAAAATAAAAAGATGGCTACATACATAAGTTGTTGTATATGAACCTCATGGTAATCACAAACCAAAAACCTATAATAGATACACAATAAAATAAGGACAAAAGAATCCATGTATAACAGAAAAAAGTCATCGAATCACACAGGTAGGAGAGCAATAGAAGAAGGGACAAAAAGAACTAAAAAAATCAACCAGAAAATAATTATCAAAATGGCAGTAAGTACACACCTACCAATAATAACCTTAAATGTAAGTGGACTAAATGTTTCAATCAAAAGGCACAGGATAAGGGAATGCATTAAAAAAACAAGACCCATATATGCTGCCCATAAAAGATTCATTTGAGGCCTAAAGATAGATACAAACTGAAAGTGAAAGGATGGAAGAAGATATTCCATGCAGAAGAATGAAACTGGATCATTTTCTTACACCGTACACAAAAACAGACTCAAAATGGATGAAACACCTAAATGTGAGACAGGAATTCATCAAAATCCTAGAGGAGAACACAGGCAGCAGCTTCTTAGACCTCAGCCTCAGCAACTTCTCACTAGACACATCTCCAAAGGCAAGAGAAATAAAAGCAAAGATGAATTACTGGGATTTCATCAAGATGAAAATCTTTTGCACAGCAAAGGAAACAATCAACAAAACTAAAAGGCAATCTATGGAATGGGAGAAGATATTTGCAAATTTCTTATCAGATAAAGGGCTAGTATCCAAAATCAATAAAGAACTTGTCAAACTCAACACCCAAAAAACAAATAATCCAGTCAAGAAATGGGCAGAAGACATGAACAGACATTTCTCCAAAGAAGACATACAAGTGGCCAACATACACATGAAACAATGTTCAACATCACTTGGCATCAGGGAAATACAAATCAAAACCACAAAGAAATACCACCTCACACCAGTCAGAATGGCTAAAATGAACAACTCAGGAAACAACAGATGTTGACGAGGATCCAGAGAATGGGAACCCTCTTACTCTTGTTGTTGGGAATGCAAACTAGTGCAGTCAATCCAGAAAACGTATGGAGGTTCCTCAAAGTTAAAAATAGAACTACTGTATGACCTACCAATTGCACCCAAAGTATGCAAACATACTGATTCAAAGGGACACATACACCCCAATGTTTATAGCAGCAGTGTCCACAATAGCCAAACTTTGGCAAGAGCCCAGAGGTCCATCAATAGATGAATGGATGAAGAAGATGTGGCATATATATACAATGGAATACTACTCAGCCTTCAAAAAGAATGAAATCTTGCCATTTGCAATGACATGGATGGAAATAGAGGGTATTATGCTAAATGAAATAAGTCAGTAAAAGAAAGACAAATACCATATGATTTCACTCATATGTGGAATTTAAGAGACAAAATAGATGAACATAGGGAAAGGAAAGGAAAAACAAAATAAGATGAAAATAGAGAGGGAAGCAAATCATGAGAGACTCTTAACTCCGGAAACAAACTGAGGTTTGCTGAGGGGAGGTGTGGGGGGGAAGGGGTAATTGGGTGATGGGCATTAAGGAAAGCACTTGATGTAATGAGCACTGGGTGTTACATGCAACTGATGAATCATTAAATTCTACCCCAATAACTAATAAAAAAAATTCCCCTGAATCAAAAGACGTGCTGAGCTTTAGATACAGAAAGAATAAAATTTGACTACAGCTGAAAAAAAAAATACTGGCCTTTAAATAACTTCCAGGAATACAGACACAAAAGCAGGAATTTAGTTTCTTAAATTTACACTGAATACACACTAGTCTTTAGAAAGTTGTGAGTATATAACAAAATAAGAATTAGAATAAAAATGTATCATAAAAAAGTAGATGATCAATTGATGCAAGGAAAAGGCCATTTATGGTTCAAAGGAAATTGTAACATTAAGAAAAGATGAGGATGTTCTGAAGGAAAGAATATTTGCTACAGTTATACAATACATTAATATAATCTTCTTTCACATAAATTAAGTAAGGACAATAATTGCCTTGAAAATAGTAACAAAACATACACAAACTCACCTTTTCACTTACAAAAATTTTATAGTCCACTGGGTTTTGTTCTATGCCTTGGTTATTTTCAGTAAGATCTTCAAATTCACCATTTCCATTCCTTAATTTATAAAGAAGATGTTGAAATTCAACTGCAGATTCCAGAGGCTCGATTCCATAAGAAACATTTTCAAATTGCAGTATTCCTCTGTAATATTAAGAATAAAACTGTAAGTGCTTTTTTTTTTTAAAGATTTTATTTATTTATTTGACAGAGAGAGAGCAAGAGAGGGAACACAAGCAGGGGGAGTGGGAGAGGGAGAAGCAGACTTCAGGGGGCCCAATGTGGGGCTCGATTCCAGGACTCTGAGATCACGATCTGAGCTGAAGGCAGATGCTTAACGACTGAGCCACGCAGGTGCCCCAAAAACTGTAAGTGCTTTTAATCAATTCTCTATTATAGAACTCTGACAGAATCCAAAAGGAGGAGGAGGAAGAGGAGGGTAAAGAACATTTTTGAGCTCCGTATTTTGACCCAAACTCTTTACATTATGGAGATAATTTTGAAGAGACAAAAGATCTCCTGCAATCCAAAAAATTAACTTTCCATTCGATTCTCTCTATAGATATAAAGGCAGCAGAAACTACATAATTATTTGCAAGGTGTATAAATATACAGCGTTACAGTGATTAAGGAATTCCCTGTTCTCCAAGTCAGTGGCTTAATGAAAGCAACAGTAAATAGAAATAGATGAATTTCTCTCTGGTTGGCACCGCGTTTGAAAAATGATCACATTGCTTATATAACAGAAGTATATGTAATAAGTAAAATTTTATTTATAAAAATAAAATTTAGCAGTAATTATGAAAAGGCATTTATTAATCTTCTTTATGCACACAATCCGAATAAGAAAAGCAAGATTTTAAAAAATAGACAACTTTCATAACTACTCTTCTCTGACTACAGGTTACAGTTTAAGTAGCTACTTCCCAAAAACTAAATTTTAGGGTTCTATGTAACAAGCACTGAGGAACACTTATGTGTTAAAATAAGGATCCTATGCTAACTATAAAAATGAGGATGAAGAATTTCCTGACAGAATGGAAAACTCTAAGCACTAAGGAAGAAACCTTACAATTGTTAGCATATAAGACAGTGATATTATTAGAAAAATGTGAATACTATATTAGTAATTATTTGCTAATAGAGAATTTGCCTCCTCTCCCTGAAGGTGATTTTCCTTAAGAAAAAGTATGCCTTGTTTATCTTTATTTATCTTTGTATCTCCAAACACTAGGCCAGTAGGTGACACATGGTAGGTACGAAACATATCCATTTGCTGAAAAAATAAGCTATCCTAAACAGCTCTTCCAACTTGCTGTAGTCATTTACATTCAGTTGTCATTTCTGTAGCTTAAAAAAAAAAAAGATATAGAACAAGGAGACTAGGAAATATAAACCTTAAAAGAGGTTAGAAATGTCTCTGGTCAGCAAGGAAAATGAGGAGATACAAGAGAAGAAACATGTTCAGAGGAGGATATCATTGCATTATCTCCACATGGGAATCCTCTTAAGCCCTATATTAAGCCCCAAACTTAATATAAGCATAACAAATTCACTGCAGCCAATATCATTAACCACAATGTTCACATATCAATGACAAAAAATAACCTCAATCCAGAGCATGTTCTGAGTGTGACAACAGAATTCGGATGTCCTTCAATATGCCCGTGGTAGTAGCACTGAGCCTAGGAAAGAAAAAAAGTGAAGTAGTTACTTAGGACTGACAAATTTCTAATGATTTCTTATTTTTATACTTGCTAGAACTTTCTGAATATTTTCACAGGCTACATGGTTTATTTATCAGTATGAATAAAATGACATTCAGGAAAAGTTTCCCTATATATGTCACTTTCACTATATTAACTACTCTTCTGATCAATATTTGGGATTATTATTTTATACTCTGCTTCCAAAGTGTTATCCCATATTTTAGTTTAAATTGCTTTCTGATATATAAATTTAGGTCATGAATTAAAAGACAAAGATTATGAATCTAGATTTCTTTAAAAATCTCATATTTTATTTAAAAAATCTAAAATTTAAGGATTAAAGAACTAGAAAACAATACACCATATCAACACAAACCAAAAGGATGACTCTGAAACTATACTAATACAGAAAATGAAGATTTGAAGGCAAGAAGCATTACTAAGTGATAAAGAGGGATATTTCATAATGAAAAGAATTTCAACTGATCAGGAAGATATAAATATTCCAAATTTGTATTCACTTACTAGATAGCTTCAAACCATATAAGCTCAAAATTTTAAAAAATAGCAAAGAGAGAAATGCAATAATCATAGTAAAAGATACATTTTCTGTCAGTAACTGATAAATCAAGCATTCAGAATCCACAGAAGATCTGAACAGCATGTTAGCAACCTAATACAGGTAGAATAAAAATTGTAGAATGTACTTTCTTTTTAAAGAACATGGAATATTTACAAAAATGACACCATATTCTGGGCCATGAAGAAAGACAAGAAATTTTAAAGAACTGAAATCAAAGTTTGGTCTCTGATCACAGTACTATTAAGCTAGAAATATAGTAGACATCATCACAGGGAGAAGATTATGAAATTTCCAAGATTCAGTAGTGCTATAAATTTTGGTGGAAACCAATGTAAGATTTCTAATTAACACACTGTTTTATAATGGAACTAAGGGGAAGAAGAAGGTGCAAGAAAAGGAAACTGATAGTCCTATGCAATAAAAGTAAAGCAACATGGTGTCCAAATTCAATCTTTCAACAAATTTTTGTCATGCTAACTATATGCCAGGCATTTTTCTAGGCACTGGGGATACATGAGTGAATTAAAAAGAGTAAAATAAAATCCCTGCCTTCATGAAGATTATTTTGCACTGGGGAAACAGAAAATAAATAGATAAAATATATGGCACATCATATATTGATAACCACCATAAAGAAAACAAAACAGATAAAGTAAGAGAGTACTAAGGGTAAGAGAGCAATTTAAAACAGGAGTTAGTCAGGGACTAATAGGGTAATTTTAAGCAAAGACCTTAAGGAAAGGGAATCTTGGGAGTCGGGAAAAAGCAAGCATCTGGATCAAAGAAAACAGAAAGTACGAGGATCCTGGAAGGAGAACATGTCTGGTATGTTGAAGAATAGCAAGGAGACCAATATAGCTGGAACAGAATGAGCAAGACAGACAGTAACAGGAAATGAGGTTCAGTCAGGTAAAGAGGACCAGACTGTATAAAGGCTGTAGGATATTGATATGACTTTGGCTTTCACTTTGTAAACAACAGGAGGTCTGGAACCATGGAGGGTTCTGAGCACAGAAACAACACAACGTGTCTAGGCTTTAATAAGATTGATCTGGTTGGTCACATTGAAAACTAAGGGGATGGGCAAGGTATAGAAACAAGGAGATTAGTCAGGAAGTTATAGCAATAATCTAAGCATTTACTTGGAAAAGAATGTTACCAGGATGGAGACAGAGGAAGAGGGTGGATCTGGCTATCTAATTTAAAGGGTAGTGTCAATAAGATTTATTAATGGATGGGATGGGGGTAAAAAAAAGGTTTAAAATGTATGATTTTGTGTTCAATATTTGTTTGCTTTTATTAGTCTTTAATTTATATTCATTTATTCAACAAAATTGAAAATTAATTAATTAAATGGTGCCTGTGTTCTATAGAGCAGAAGCCCTTAGTCCATCCAGTTCCTCTTTAATTTACCAAGACTTCAGGAAAGGCTAATAATGAGGGAAATGAGGCCATAAATGGATCCTTAAATATAGCCCCTATGAATACAGGGTTCTGTATTAGGAAAACATTTATTCAATGTAAAAAAGATTTTAAAAATATATAAAATACAGAACTTAAATCTTACCTGAATATCTGAAGGATGAGAATTCACAGATCCTTGATTATACAAATAAACCATAAAATTTTGTGCTAAAAAAAAACTGAATATCAAAATGAAAGAATATTAAAAAGTTATTCTTTTTGAAACACATAAAGCAGTGCTCAACAAACTAATACCCTCAGGCCAAATCTGGCCTACTCTGTCTTTGTAAATAAAGTTTTATTGGAACACAGCCACACCCATTAATTTATGTATGGTCCATGGCTGTTTTCAAGCTACAACAGCAGAGTTGAGTCATTTTAACAGAGATAATATGGCCCTCAAAGCCTGAAATATTTACTATCTGGGCCTGGGCCTTTATAGCAAGTCTGCAAATCCAACAAAGGTAGTATTTTCTTTTGAATATATATATAATTTATATTCAAAGATATACACACTCAAAATAATTTTCCTATTTTAACGAACTCCTTTATGTTTTTATTTTAATGAACTCCTTTAAAATAAGAAGGGACTACAAGTTGAGAAAAAAGGCATTTTAAAATTTACAAAGATATGAACTAGATGTAGGATTATGAGCGTTTTCCATTCTTTCATTCTTTCTAAATCTCACTACCATGCATATATATTACCTTTACAATGAAGTAGAAGAGTACTGTGTAAAAGTCGTAGTTACCTGAATGTGGAAACTTGTACTGAAACTACAAGTCCAAGTTCAACCTTCTCTGGTATCATTGCCTGTACATATTACCCTATTTCCTCACCTCATGGTCACTCCTCAATCCAATGTAACATAACTAGACCATCCAGACTAGCTAGTTAGGAATCCTCCACTAAAAGTGACCTCATATGGGTAACTAATGACCCCCTAGTTGTCAAATCCAAAAGGCAGTTTGAAGTCAAGTAAAACTACTCTGACACACACGTACTGTTGACCATGCTTCCCTTCTTTAAGCCATCTACTCTTCAACTTCAACCATACCATTTCCACCTGGCTTCCCTAATATCTTTCTGTATACTTCAAGAGTCCCTTCATCTGGGTCTTTGCTTCTTCCCTTAAGTGTTTCCCTGGCCTTCAATTCTGGGTTGTTTTTCCTTCTCACCTTTGATATTCACTCCTACCTCTACAGATTCATCTTGTTCATTTCTGGTGCTTCATTTATACCTACATAAATACACGACTTTGAAATCCACACTCACATTCTAAACTAAATCTAACCGCCAACTGGACATTTCTCTTGGGATATCCTACAAGCACTTCATATCTAACTTTTCAAAACTGAGCCCATATTTCCCCTGACTCACATCTGTTCCCTTTCTCCTTCACTGCCACACCAAATCTCTGCTACCACTATATCCGATGTTAGCTAATCTTTTTCCTGCCACCTCAGTATCTCAAAAAAAAAAAAAAAAAAAAAAGATCCCTACCTCTACAATCATAGTTCTGCTTTTCATTGTTTCTCATATAAGTTATTTGCAATAACTTCCTAATTATCACTGTGCAATCATAATCATCACACAAGTAATTTCCCAAAACAATACACACATGCTCTACCCATCTCCTAAACTCTAGTCCATATAATTCTTACCACTGTTTATAGTCCTGATAAGATGTTCAAATGCACTGTGAGTTCTCTCACTTTCCCTCTTATACACTTGAAAAGATCTTTGAGTTGTCATTTACCATATTCTCTCTTCTTTTACTCAATGCTACTCTTTGGCATTTTATACGATGAATCACTTGTTTATACAACTCTAAGAAACTTCCTTTCAGCCAAAAAACTTTGTTCCTTCTTTCTTAAAAAGCATTCATCTGCACCTGTTTCTTCTTTTCTGCCATTTTTGAAACAAGTTATTTACAACTTACTACCTTAAGCTTCTCACAATCCACCTCTCCCTAATACCATGTAGTCTAGTTCTATAACCAAAATTTAACTGAAATTATCCTATTGAAACTCACAAATTAATTCTAAGCCAGCTTTTCTCTACATGAGAGAAATTTCCATGGTTTCCTGATTTCCATGAGAGAAACCCCACAGAAAGTTATTTCAATTACTTTCTCAATTCCCTGAAGGAAGTACAGAGCTAGTACTATTTTCCATAAACTCTCACAAGTGTACAGTGTCATTCCATATTAAATTCCTTATTCCAGGACTGCCTCTCTGATCAAACCCTGATACACTTACAGGCCTACTTCTTATTCCAACATTCTGCCCTGATTATATAGGTCCTTCTGGTTCTGTCTATAGCATAAGATCATATAGGTTAATCTTCAGGAGGGGGGCCCTTATTTTTTTCTGTTCCCCCCTATTCACAAAAGACTACTGGAGGCATTAGGACCAAAAACTTAATTAATTCACAGTAAAGCATCTGTTCATCTGAAACAACTAAAATGTTTAGTAACAACTACATTAATTAACACTCCACTTTTATTGTAAGTAAACAAATTCATATCAATAAAATGAAATACAAAACTAAATGAATAAAAAATTACCTTTGCTTAAGATGTACAGTGTACGGCTTCTCATCTATCGCAATAATATAGGATATCTGTTCCTAGAGAATCCAGAACAACTGAGATGAAGATCCACGTAACAGTAGCAAAACAATAATTTTACATCAATCAATCCCTCCAAACAATCCCTAAAATGTCTTGATTAAAATGTCTTAGACTATATTGTGATCTAAACTTTACAATAATATATCAAAAATTATAACATGTATTTACTATATAATCCAGTCTTACTATTTCTACAAAAATAAGCCTAACTTAAGGATTTATATGGGATTAGAAATCTATATATAACTATATATAACTGAATTTTAAGCTCTTCTGAAATTAGAGATCACATGCTATGCTATAATGTCTATGTAGGTGGCATCATTGGGATAATAAGGTATCCTATATCAGCGAAGCTTATTCTATCAGGCACAAAAGATATTTATTTTAGCTGTTTTCTTAAAATGTATTGCCTGATTCTTGTATTTTTAAACAGAAGATTCTTGAACAAAATTTCGTATTGTTTTTGACTCCATCATTACTATTCTCAAGTTAAAACATGGATAACAATAAGTTGCAATATCACTAAGTTGATGAACCTGAGTGATGAGATTTTATCCAGCCAAGGAGAACATGTAAAAAGCAAGAGTTAGAGCATTACTGAAAAGGAAACTTAAAGCATATAAAAACCAAAAAGACACAAATACCAGAACACAGAAAAAGATAAGCCTTCTAGAATCTCTGACTGCCAGCCCTGCCCACCCACGAAAACCCCACAAGGGGCAGCAGAGAGAGAGCCTGGTAGTTCGGGGTCCCTGCAAACCCAAAAAACATACTGGAGGTAGATATCTGGTCTGACTACAGGCCCTGTACACCAATGAAAACTTCTCAGGAGACAACACAGGGAGAGCACCCAGCAGTGTGCTGAGACTGCAGTTCTGGCAAACATCTGGTCTGACTCAATTCAAGTCCAAGGCAGCCCCAGACTGGGCCCTTAACAACACAGGGACCAAACACTGCCCACAAAAGGCAAAGAGAACCACTGCAGACAGTTGGACCTGAGGCAAATACCTCTCAATCACAACATTAGGACACATACAACACAAATAGGTGACACCGTGAAGCACCAGGCTCCGGTAGACAGGGGACACTGCACATCAGGGCACTACAGCATCTCTTCTTCATAAAGCCACGACTTTCAAGAGCAGAAGTAACCAACTTTCCTAACACATAGAAACAGACAAAAAGAGTTACAAGACAAAATGAGAAGACAGAAGAATATGTCCCAAATGAAATCAAACAAGCAAATAAATTCACAGCAAAAGAGCTAAATGAAATGAAGATAAGCAATATGCCTAAAAGAGAATTCAAAGTAATGCTCATAAAAATACTGGACTTCAGAAGATCTCCATAAGACCCTAAACAAAGAAATAGAAAATATAAAAAGAACCAATCTGGGATGAAGAACTCAATAATAGAAATTAAAAATACACTAGACGGAATAGACTAGAGGAAGGAGAAGCATAAACCAGCAAGCTGGAAGACAGAGTAATGGAAAGCAACCAAACATAGGAGCAAAAAGTAAAAGAATAAAAAATGAGACTAGGTTAAGAAATCTCAGCAACACCATCAATTATAATACCATTAGCATTATAGGAATCCCAGAAGGAGAAGAGAGAGAGAAAAGAGGACAGAAAACTTATTAAAAGAAAGAACAGATGAAAAAGTCACTAATCTGGAGAAGGAAACAGAAATCCAGATCCAGGAAGCACAGAGAGCCCACCCCCAAAAATCAACCCAAAAGGGTCTACACCAAGACACATAATAATTAAAATGGCACAAAGAAGTGATAATGAAAGAATTTTAAAAGCACTAAAAGAAAAGAAAACAGTTATATACAAGGGAAATCTCATAAGACTATCAGCTGATTTATCAGCAGAAACTCTGTAGGCCAAAAGGGACTGGCATGATAAATTCAAAGTGCTAAAAGGAAAAAAAAAAAAATCTGTAGCCAAGAACACTCTATCCAGCAAGGTTATCATTCAGAATAGGAGGAGAGATAAAAAGTTTCCCAGATGAACAAATGGAATTCATCACCACTAAATCAGCCATACAAGAAATGATAAAGGAAATACTTTGCCTGGAAAGGAAAGACCATAAGCAAGCATAGGAAAAATAGGAAAGGAAAAAATTTCACAGGTACATAAACATAATAAAAGTAGAGCAATCACTTATAAAACCAATAGAAAGGTTAAAGCACAAAAGCAGTAAAATCAGTCAGAAGATTCACAAAATTAAAAAAAAAAAATTCACAAAATAAAAGGATGTAATGTGCCATCATATATCTAAAATGTGGAGGGTGGAAGTAAAAAATCAGTGCTTTCATGTGTTCAAACTTAAGTGACCATCAACTTAATACAGAACTGTATAAACATAGGGTGTTATATATGAACCTAGTGGAGAAAACACATCAAAAACCTATAATAGATAAGCAAAAAATAAAGAGAAAGAAATCTACGTATTTCACTAAAACAGCCATCAAACAAGACAGCAAGAGAAGAATAGAACAGAGAAGAACTACCAAAAAAAACCCTGTAAAACAAGTAACAAAATGGTATTAAGTACATACCTATAAAAAATTACTTCGAATGTAAATTAACTCCAGTTAAAAGACACAGGGTAACAGATTGGATAAAAAGGCAAGATCTATCTATATACTGCCTACAAGACACTCATTTCGCATGAAAAGACAAATGCAGATTCAAAGTGAAGGGATGGAAAAATATTTATCATGCAAATGGAAGTGAAAAGAAAGCAAGGATAGTAATACTTACACCAGACAAAATAGATTTTATAACAAAGACTGTAACAAGAGACAAAGGACACTACATAATAATAAAGTGAACAGTCCAACAAGAAGATGTGACAACTGTAAATATTTATGTACCAAACATGGGAGCACCCAAATACATAAAGAAATTATTAACAGACAGAAAGAAATCAATTAATAGAAAGAAATCAATTATATACAGTAGTAGAGGATTTTAAAACTTGCATCAATTGATAGATCATCGAAACACGAAATCAACAAGGAAACAGTGGCTTTGAATGATACGTAGGACCAGATGGAACTAACAGATATATTCAGATTATTCTGTCCAAAAAAGAGAATAAAACACAATTTTTTCAAGTGTAATTGAAACATTCTCCAGAATGGATGTTAGGCCACAAAATAGGTCTCAACAAATTCAAAAAGACTGACACATACGCATCATTTCTCACCACAATGCTATGAAACTAGAAATCAACCACAAGAAAAAATCTGGAAAGAACACAAATACATGGTGGTTAAATAACATACTACTAAGCAATGAATGGATCAACGAAGAAATCAAAGGGGAAATCAAAAAATATATGTAGACAAATGAAAATGAAAACGCAGCAAGCAGTCCAAAATCTTTGGGATGCAGCAAAACTGTTCAGAGGGAAGATTATAGCAATACAGGCCTAACTCGAGAAGCAAGAAAAATCTCCAATTAACAACCTTACCTTACACCTAAAGAGGCTAGAAAAAGAACAATAAAAGAAGCCCAAACCAACAGAAAGAAAAATAATAAAGAAAGGGGAGGTAAACAGAAGGGGGAATGAACCATGAGAGACAATGGACTCTGGGAAACAAATTGAGGACTTCAGAGGGGAGGGGGGTGGGGGAATGGGATAGGCTGGTGATGGGTATTAAAGAGGGCACATATCGCATGGTGCACTGGGTGTTATACACAAGTAATGAATCATGGAACTTTACATCAAAAACTGGGGATGTACTGTATGGTGACTAACATAATATAATAAAAAATTATTTAAAAAGAGATTAGAGCAGAAATAAATGAAATCGAAATTAAAAAAACAATAGAATAGATCAATGATACCAGGACCTGGTTCTTTAAAAACATAAACAGTATTGATAAAACTTTAGCCAGAATCATAAAAAGAGACGGAGAGAGAGAAGATTCAAATAAACAAAATCAGAAATGAAAAAGGAGAAATAACAACCAACACCACAGAAATATAGAAAAATATTATGAAACATTATATGCCAACAAATTGGACAACCTAGAAGAAATGTATAAATTTTTAAAAACAATCAAATAAGTAATCAAAAAACTCCCAATGGACAAAAGTCCAGGACCAGATGGCTTCATAGGTGAATTCTACCAAAAATTTAAAGAAGAGTTAGTGCCTATTTTTCTCAAACTACTCCAAAAAGTAAAGAGGAAGAAGAAAATGTTCCAAATTTACTCTGAGGCCATCATTACCCTAATAATAAAACCAGATAAAGACACTGCAAAAGAAGAAAACTACAGACCAATATCTCTGATGAACTTACATGTAAAAGTCCTCAACAATATAATAACAAACCAAATCCAACAATACATTTAAAAAAATCACTCACTACAATCAAGTGGAATTTATTCCTGGGATGCAAGGGTGGTTCAATATTTCAAATCCATCAACATGATACAACACATTAAAAATAGAAAGGATAAATACTATATTATTTAAATCAACGCCCAAAAAGCATTTGAGAAAGTACAACATTCATTCATTCAGAGTACAACAAAGTAGCTTTACAGGGAACGTGCCTCAACATAATAAAGAAAATACATGAAAAATCCACAGCTAACATCATACTCAATGGTGAAAAACTGATAGCCTTTCCCCTAAGGTCAGGAACAAGATCAAGATGTACATTCTCACCCCTTTTATTCAACATAGTACTGGAGGACCTACCCACAGCAATCAGACAAGAAAAAGGAATAACAACCATCAAAATTCATAAAGAAGTAAAACTTTATTTGCAGATGGCATGACACTATATAAAGTCCTAAAGACTCCACCAAAAAACTACTAGAACAGATAAATGAGTTCAGTGGAGCTGCAGGATACAAAATCAACGTACGGAAATCTGTTGCATTTCTATACACTAATTACAAAGTAGCAGAAAGAGCAATTAAGAAAACAATCCCATTTACAATTACACCAAAAATGATAAAATATTTAGAAATAAACTTAACCAAGGAGACGAAAGATCTGTACTCTCAAAACTACAAAACACTGATGAAAAAAATTGAAGATAACACAGACAAATGGAACAATATTCCATGCACATGGATTGGGAGAATTAATATTGTTAAAATGTCTCTACCGTCCAAAGCAATCTACAGATTTAATGCAATACCATTATTTTTCATAGAACTAGAACAAATATTCCTAAAATTAGTACGGAACCACAAAAGACTCTGAATAACCAAAGCAATCTTGAAAAAAAAAAATTAAAGTTGAAGGCATCACAGTTCCAGATTTCAAACTATACTACAAACCTGTAGTAATCAAAACAGCATAGTACTGGCACAAATGTAGGCACATAGATCAACAGAACAGAATAAAGAGCCCAGAAATAAAACCACAACTATAAGGTTAATTAATCTTTGACAAAACAGGAAAGAATATGTAATGCAAAAAAGACAGTCTCTTCAACATATGGTGTTGGGAAAACGGACAGTCACATGCAAAAGAATGAGACTGGACTGCTATGGTACACCATACACAAAAATAGACTCAAAATGGATTAAAGACCTAAATATGAGACCTGAAAACATAAAGTTTCTAGAAGAAAACATTGGCACTAATCTCTTTCACATCAGCTATACAAACATTTTTCTAGATATTTCTGGCAAGGGAAACAAAGGCAAAATTATTGGGACTATAATAAAATAAAAAGCTTCTGCATAGCAAAGGAAACAATCAACAAAACTAAAAGACAACCCACCTAATTGGAGGAGATATTTGCAAATGGTATAACCAATAAGAGGTTAATATCCAAAATGTATAAAGAACTTACACAACACCAAAAAAACTTGAATAATCCAATTTAAAAATGGGCGCTCGACATGAAGAGACATTTCTCCAAAGAAGACATACAGATGGACAACAGTTATATGAAAAGATGCTCAACGTCACTCATCATCAGGAAAATGCAAATCAAAGTTATAATGAGATAGCACCTCAGACCAGTCAGAATGGCTAAAATAAAAAACACAAGAAAGAACAAGTGTTGGCAAGTAGGTAGAAAAAAGGAACCTTAGTGCACTGTTGGTAGGAAGGCAAACTTGTACAGCCACCGTGGAAAACAGTACAGAGGTTCCTCAAAAAATTAAGAATAGAATGACCATATGATCCAGTATTTCCACTACTGGGTATTTACCCAAAGAATACAAAAACACTAATTTGAAAAGATATATATACCCCTATGTTTATTGCAGCATTATTTGTAATAGCCAAGTTATGGAAGGAACCCAAATGTCCATCAATAGATAAATAGATAAAGATGATGTGGTACGTATACACAATAGAACATCACTCAACCATAAAAAAAGAATGAACTCTTGCCATTTGCAACAACATGAACGGATCTGGAAGGTATAATGCTAAGGGAAATATGCAATCAAAGAAAGACAAATACCATATGATTTCATTCATAGTGGAATTAAAGAAACAAAATAAAGAATAAAAGACAAACAAAAAGCAGAACCTGAAATATAGAGAACAAACCAGTGATTTCCAGAGGGAAGATAGATGGGAGGATATGTGAAACAGGGAAGGGGATTAAGAGTACATTTATCATGATGTGCAATGAGAATCACTATATTGTACACTTGAAACTAATATAACATTGTATGTTAATTATACTGGAATTAAAAAAATAACTAAATAGAATGAAAACACGAATTCAAAAAGATAATATGTACCCTATGTTTACTGCAGCACTACTATTTATAGTAGTCAGGATGTGGAAGCAATCCAAGTGTCCACTGAAAAATGAATAAAGAAAATGTGGTATACACACACACACACACACACACTGGAATATCACACAACAATAAATAAGGATGAAAGCTTGTCATCTGTGATAACATGCATGGACCTTGAGGGCGTTATGCTAAGTGAAATAAGTCATACTGAGAAACACAAAGACCATATGATTTTACTCATATGAGGAATCTAAAAAACAAAACAAGTGAATGAACTAACAAAAAGCAGAACTGGACCCATAAATACAAAGAACAAACTGATGGTTGCCAGAAGGAAGGGGGTTTAAGGGATGGACAAACTGCCTGAAGGGGAGTGGAAGATACTGGCTTTCATTTTTATGGAATAAGTCATGAAAATAAAAGGTACAGCAAGGGAATATGGTCAATGGTATTACAATAGTGTTGTATGGTGAGAGATGGTAGTTACACTCGCAGCGAGCACAGCATCATGTAGAGAGATGTTGAATCACTATGTTGTACGCCTGAAACTAATGTAACATTGTGTGTCAACTATATTAAAATTTTTTTAAAAATTAAAAGAGATTCCTCTTAACCATTTTGGAGAAAATTATTCTCTTCAACTGAATCATCGAGATATTCCTCAGATAAGACCCTAATTCTTCTACATCATTTTTGTTAAGATTGTATATATTTACTTGAGAGCAAGACAGAGAGAGAGAACCACACAGAGGGAGATGGAGAAGCAGACTCCCTGCTGAGCAAGAAGCCCTACACGGGACTCTATCCCAGGACCCTGGGATCATGACCTGAACCAAAGGCAGACACTTAACTGACTGAGCCACCCAGGTGCCCCTACATCATTTTTTTTATTTGAACTTTTATTTTTTTTTTAAGATTTTATTTATTTATTTAACAGAGACAGAGACAGCCAGCGAGAGAGGGAACACAAGCAGGGGGAGTGGGAGAGGAAGAAGCAGGCTCCCAGCGGAGGAGCCTGATGTGGGGCTCGATCCCATAACGCTGGGATCACGCCCTGAGCCGAAGGCAGACGCTTAACGACTGAGCCACCCAGGTGCCCCTATTTGAACTTTTAAAACTTTTACAATAAGCAATGACAAATGCTAGACAAAACACAACATTCCAATCTATATATTTGCTTTTACTATCAAAACTTTAAATTCCATATCAGTAGTCATATTGCATACTTATATTCATTCTGTAATGGGGTTGATATATTTAATTATTATTAATAAAAATTAAAATTTCATATAATATTAATGTGAAAAATATCTTACATTATCTGCTTCTGAATTATCACTTATATTTGTTTGGATTTTCTCTGGAACTACAATTTGTAGAAATGAATTTTGAGAACCTGAAGAAAGGAAAAAGACAGTTAATAATTGTGTCTTATACCTTACCAAGTATTTGTTCAGGTTCTTTTGTAGAATTCACTTATGCACATATGAGTAATCACTATGTACCCCTACAAAAATCTTGAAAACACTTAATTCAAAAACAGACAAGACAGTTATGAAAGGCCAAAAAAAGGACAGAGGGTGGGGACAGGGGCATAGTATTAAACTTACATAAAATTTGTTGCTCCTGAGGAAAACAGGACAGACAAAAAATAATCAAAGATATAATTCAAGAAAATTTTTTCTGAAATAAAAGATTAGAAACCATTGACTGGAAAGTACACTGAATTCAGGAATAACTGATAATAATTAAAACAGACATTCTACTAAAGTTATTGGATGTCTAAGATAAAGAAAGAATCCTATGAGCCTATATGCAAAAAGAAAGAAAAAATCATATTGGGCATTAGGGAGAAAAGCAGACTAGCCTGAGAATTTTTATATTATTCAACATTAAAAAATGAAGAACAATGCCTTTTTTTAAGTTTTTATTTAAATTCCAGTTGGTTACCATACATGTTAATATTAGTTTCAGGTGTACAGTATAGTGATTCAATACTTCCATACAACACCCAGTGCTCATCACAGCAAGTACATTCCTTAATCCCCATCATCTGTTTAACCCATGCCCCAGCCACCTCCCTTCTGGTAACCATCAGTTTGTTCTCTATAGTTAAGGATCAGTTTCTTGGTTTGCCTCTCTCTTTTTTTTTCCCCCTTTGCTCATTTGTTTTCTTTCTTAAATTCCACATATGAGTGAAATCACATGGTACTTGTCTTTCTCTGACTTAAATTTCAGTTAGCATACTACTCTCTTGCTCCATCCATGTCATTGCTAACGGCAAGATTTTCTTCTCTTTTTTCACAGCTGAGTAACATTTCATTGTATACACATACCACTTTTTTTTTCTTCTCAGCTGTTGGGTTAGGGTTAGGGTTTATGGCCAATGTTAGGTTTAGGGTTAAGTTTAGGGTCAGGGTGAGGGGATGTGTCTGGTATCCTGCTGTTTAGAGAACTCTCCAAGAACCCTACAGAAGTCTTCAATTATGGTTAGGTTTAGGGGTTGGGGGTTAGGTTAGGGCGAAGGTTAGGATTAAGGTTAGGGTTTAGAGTTAGGTTTAGGGGTTGGGGGTTGCGGGGTTGGGATTAGGGGCTAAGGCTGGGGTTAGAATTAGGGAGTTTGGGTGTTACTGGGTTTATACTAATTACAGAAGTGTTAGTGGCATGGTGGTTTATACACAGTGTAGTTTCAGTGAGTGAAGCACTTATGCTTATGCTTCCCGTATGCTTCTACACATCCATTTACAAACACATATATATTAATGAAAGAAAATGTTACTTGAACAATGGATTATACACAGTGTAGTTCAATGAGATAAGCACAGGGCTCTCCTGTTTACAAACACTTTTTTCTTAATGAAAGAAAGTGTTACATGAAACACACATTATACTCCATGTAGTTACATTCAGTTAAGAATACGTCTATTCCCACATGATTTTACACATACATTTACAAACACATATATATCAATGAAAAAGATGTTAGTTGAACGATGGTTTATATACAGTGTAGTTCCAATGAGAAGCATATGGCTATTCCCATATGCTTCTATGCATACGTAGAAACTTTAATGAAAGATGATACTTGAAAGACTGATTATACACAGTGTAGTTTCTGAGTGTTAAGCATACAGCTATTGCCATATGCTTCTATACATTTGAAGAACAAGGTCTTTTAAAAATCTTCAAGAAAAGAAAGTATGAACCCTGAATTCCATAGCCAGCAAAACTTTCATTCAAATATAGAGGCAAAGGAGAGGTATTCATAAGCAAAAATGTAAAGCAAATAGCTCAACATCCCTGTCACCTAAGGCAGAGAAACTTCTCTCAACAAAGATATCAGTAGAGTTTAAGTAAAAGGTTAGTAGTGGTATTAAATAAACTTAAATATAGAATAAGGCTAAAACAACCTTGATAATTATAGTTATTTAATACAGTACAAATGATATAGACATAACATATATAATAATGTTGGCAGTATAGCAGAAGAGGAATACCATAAGTGCATACTGATTTCCTTAAATTTATTGCAATGTGGTCCAAAAAGAATTGTGATTAAAGCTGAATATCAAGGGGTAGAAGTAGAAACATATTGTTCAATGGCATAACAGTACAGAAGAACCAAGATTTAAAATAACCACAGTCATATAATAAAGGGGAGAGCAGGAAGTGGGAAGTAGTAAGATACTAAATTTTCTAATTACAATGAGGAATCACTATTGCTGCCTAAATAAAAAAAACTAATCTATTATGTAAACACTATAAATATTCCAAATTAAGAGAAGAACATACACAAAGGCACCCAGAAAATAAACCAAAAGTCAGATTTTTATAGTGAAAGATTTTACCAAAACAAAAGTATGAAATCAAGAAAGTATGACATAATTAAGAAGCTCTAAGATCAAAAGTCTCAGTCTTATCAATAAATGTAAGTAGGATGAAATAACCAACTAAAAGAAAAATCTTCAGATTGGATCTGCAAAATCAAAACCCAATTATTCAGACCTTGTATGGAATATTAAACACTTGTTCTAAGCTAATACTAATTTTTGAGGACCTAAAATATAACTGTGGTTCACGTCAGGAAAAGATGTATGCTTATAAGAAGACTGGTGATACATGAAATTTAGGACCAAATCTGAGTTTACTCATGGGTCGACAAATGCATCCTATCATAGTTTGCCCAATTATGGAACAGTATGTGGAAAAAGATATAATCAATATCTTATGGAATACCCAATTTACCTCCCTGAGCCATAGAATGAGGGTTATTAAGGTAGGGAGGGCCAAATGGAAATCTCTGAATATCATATGCACCATCACCAAAACATTAAACCAAGTATTTCTAAATCCAGAAGGTAGTCCAACCCTGAAAAGAACTGAAATATACAAGAGCAGTGATTCCTATTATTTTCCTATTTTTGTTTGATTTGTGCAGATGATAAGCAATAATGACAAATAGCTGTCTTAAGTTTAATCTGGTGATGACTGCAATAACAAATATCGTTCCAAATATGGTCTCTACTGAAGCAAAGCAACACAGGCATTGGAACCTGCATGTAATCCCTGATAGGAAAAGGTGTTTTCTTTATCCCAATAAGCAGAGAATTCCAGGAGCAGTTTGAATTCTCACTTGACAGTGAGAGCAATGTAACTTCACCATCCATACTGCCTCAGGTATTTATCATTTTTAGTTCTACTTCCTCCTAGACCCTAACATCTCACTGTCTGTGGTAAGGGGAATAATATTTCCTCTCAAAGATGTCTATCCCCTAATCACCAGCACCTGTGAATATGTTCGGTTACATAGCAAAGTATATTTAGGGTTGCCAATTAGCTGACCTTAAAATAGGGAATTTATCCTGGATTATCCATGTGGTGGTCTTAATTTAATCACAAGGGACTTAAAAGAAGATGAATGGGGCAGAAGAGAGAACCATAAAGATGGCAGTATGAAAAGAACTCAGCCCAATGCTCCTAGCTTTGAAGATGCGAGGAATGGGGCACAGCCAAAGAATGCAAACAGCCATTAGAATCTGGAAAAGGGGTTGCAAAAAAGATGGCAGAGGAGTAGGGGACTCTTTTTTCAGCTGGTCCCCTGAATCGAGCTGGATATCTACCAGACCATCCTGAACATCCACAAAATCAGCCTGAGACGTAGGGAAGATACAGCTGGATCTCTACAAACGAACATCTCCAGTGCTGAGTATTGAGGTACTAAGCGGGGAGCCGTGAATCCGCACACAGATATCAGAAGATAAACAGAAGAGGGGGGAGTCACCGCGCTCGGCGCCAGGAAGCAGTAGCCACCTGCACTGGGGAGCGGGCCGGACTTGTGGACCAGCACCCACAAGAAAGCAGACTGAGACCGTGAGCCAGGGAACGCGCGCATGATAAGACTGAAAACTGGAGCTCCAGAGCGCATACTCAAACTAGACTGAAACCAGGAGCTCAGGAGTGCGCACGCAACCAGACTGAAAACCGGAGCTCCAGAAAGCACCCTCAAACTAGACTGAAATCAGGAGCGTGCGTGCAACCAGATGGAAAACCAGCGCTCCAGAGCGCGCGAACCACACCGAAACAGGGAGCTCAGGAGCCCAAGTGGGGAACTAGGGGCAGCTGGTAGTGTTAGAAGCACAAAGAACAGAGACGTGCCAGCCCTGGAAGCAAGGGCTGGGAGAGTGGCTGTGGGCCGCACACCCCGGGACGCTGCGGGGTTTTTAGCAGCACCAACGGAAACAGAGTTAAAGTGGCCAGGAGAGCTCAGTGGAGAGCAGACTGTGATCTCTCTCTTCTGAGACAGAGGCTAGGATACGGCCACTACTCCTCTGACTCTCAGAAGAACAACAGAAAACCACCAGGGAAAGCCGCCAGAGAACAAAAGCAAGGAAATACCAGCTCACATTGTGCCAATCCCCATCCCCCCTCGCAGGGGACACAGAGACTCTACCCAAACAGGGTTGCCTGAGCATCAGCGCATCAGGCCCCTCCCCCAAGGGAGGCTGAAAAATCAAGAAGCCCACATCCCTAAGGTCCCTATAAAACAAGTGCACACTGCCTGGGTCCTGGTCAATAATTTGGGTTCTGGGCATCCCCACAATCTCTCCTCATCAGAATGACGAGGAGGAGAAACCCTCAGCAAAGAAAGGACACAGAGACTGTGGCCTCTGCCACAGAACTGATGGATATGGATATAAACAAATTGTCAGAAATGGAGTTCAGAGTAACAATGGTCAAGATGATGTGTAGTCTTGAAAAAATATTAACAAAAATATTAAGGAGAATATAGAATTTCAAAGGGCGGATAAGAGAGCGAATCTGGCAGAAATTAAAAATGCCATGAATCAAATGCAGTCTAAATTAGAAGCTCTGATGGCCAGGGTAAATGAGGCAGGAGAACGAATTAGTGAATAGGAAGATGGGATGGTAGAAGAGAAAGTCAAAACGGAAACTTGGCTCAAAAAAATTCAGTCTTGGGGCACCTGGGTGGCTCGGTCATTAAGCGCCTGCCTTCGTCTCAGGGCATGATCCCAGGAGATCGAGCCCCACATCAGGCTCCTCTGCTGGGAGCCTGCTTCTTCCTCTCCCACTCCCCCTGCCTGTGTTCCCTCTCTCGCTGGCTGTTTCTCTTTCTGTCAAATAAATAAATAAAATCTTTAAAAAAAATTCCATCTCAAGAATGTAGATTATGGGAGATTACTGACTCAATGAAAAGTTCCAATGTCAGAATCATCGGCATCCCCGAGGGCGTGGAGAAAGAGAGAGGTCTAGAAGACATATTTGAACAAACTGTAGCTGAGAACTTCCCTATCTGGCAAAGGAAACAAGCATTCGTGTCCAAGAGGCAGAGAGGACCCCTCCCAAGATGAATGAGAACAGACCTACACCATGTAACATCATAGTGCAATTCACAAATATTAGATTCAAGGATATAATCCTGAAAGCGGCCAGGGGGAAGAAAAACCTTACATACAGAGGGAAGAATATCAGAATAACATCAGACCTGTCTAGAGACATGTGGCAGGCCAGGAAGGGTTGGCAGGTTATTTTTAAAGCTCTAACTGAGAAGATCATGCAGCCAAGGATCCTTTATCTAGCAAGGCTGACATTCAGAATTGATGGAGATATAAGGACCTTCCAAGACGGGCAGAAACTGAAGGAATTTGTGACCATCAAGCCAGCCCTATAAAAGACATGAAGGGGGGTTCTATAAAAGTAAAAAGGCCCCAAGAGTAATACAGAACAGAAATTTACAACCTATAGAAACAAAGACTTCACAGGTAACATGACATCATTAAAATTATATCTCTCAATAATCACTCAATGTGAATGGCCTAAATGTTCCCATAAAACGCCACAGGGTTGCAGACTGGATAAAGAGACATGACCCATCCATTTGCTGCCTTCAAGAGACACATTTTGAACCTAAAGATACATTTAGACTGAAAGTGAAGGGATGGAAAACCATTTTACATGCCAATGAACCTCAAAAGAAAGCTGGGGTAGCAATTCTCATATCAGACAGATTAGATTTTAAAGACTGTAGTTAAAAGATACAAAAGGACACTATATTATTCTTAAAGGATGTATCCAACAAGTGGATATGACAATTATAAATACCTATGCCCCCAAAAGGGGAGCAGCTAGATACCCAAGCCAACTCTTAACCAGAATAAAGAGACATATAGATAATAATACGTTAATAGTAGGGTACCTCAACACTCCACTATCAGCAATAGACAGATCACCTAAGCAGAAAATCAACAAAGAAACAAGAGCTTTGAATGACATACGGGACCAGATGGACCTCATAGATGTATATAGAACACTACACCCCAGAACAACAGAATACTCTTTCTTTTCGAATGCACATGGAAAGTTCTCCAGAATAGACCATACACTGGGTCACAAAACAGGTCTCAACTGATACCAAAACACTGAGATTATTCCCTGCATATTCTCAGACCACAATGCTTTGAAACTGGAACTCAATCACAGGGAAAAATTTGGAAGAAACTCAAACACTTGGAAACTAAGAACCATCCTGCTCAAGAATGAGTGGGTAAACCAGGTAATTAAGAAGGAGATTAAACAATTTTTGGAGACCAACAAAAATGAAAACACATCGGTCCAAAATCTATGAGACACTGCAAAGGCAGTCCTAAGGGGCAAATAAATAGACATCCAAGCCTTACTCTAAAGAACAGAAAAATCTAAAATGCAGTTTTTATATTCTCACCTCAAGAAGCTGGAGATGGAACTGAAGAACAGGCCTAACCCACGCACGAGAAGGCAGGTGATCAAGATTAGAGCACAGATCAATGAATTAGAAGCCAGGAGCACAGTAGAGCAGATCAACAGAACTAGAAGCTGGTTCTTTGAAAGAATAAATAAGATCGATAAGCCACTGGCCAGACTTACTTAAAAGAATAGAAAAAGGACCCAAATTAATAAAATTACGAATGAAAGGGGAGAGATCATGACCAACACCAATGAAATAGGATCATTAGAAACTTTTGTCAACAGCTTTATGCCAATAAATTAAACAACCGGGAAGAAATGAAAGCCTTCCGGGAAACCTATAAACTACCAAGACTGAAACAGGAAGAAACAGATTTTTTAAACAGACCGATTAATTATGAAGAGATTGAAGCAGTGATCAAAAACCTCCACAAAAACAAGAGTTCAGGGCCTGATGGATTCCCCGGGGAGTTCTACCAAACATTCAAAAAAGAAATAATACCTATTCTCCTGAAGCTGTTTCAAAAAATAGAAACAGAAGGAAAACTATCAAACTCATTCTATGAGGCCAGTATTACCTTGATCCCCAAAACAGGCAAAGACCCCATCAAAAAAGAAAATTACAGACCAGTATCCCTGATGAATATGGACACCAAAATTTCCAACAAGATCCTAGCCAATAGCATCCAACGGTACATTAAAAGGATTATCCATGATGACCAAGTGGGATTCATCCCTGGGATGCAAGGGTGGTTCAACATTCACAAATTGATCGGTGTGATAAATCATATCAACAAGAAAAGAGTCAAGAACCATATGATCCTCTCAATTGATGCAGAAAAAACATTTGACAAAATACAGCATCCTTTCCTGATTAAAACACTTCAGAGTGTAGGGATAGAGGGTACATTCCTCAATTTCATAAAATCCATCCAAGAAAAGCCTACAGCGAATATCATTCTCAATGTGGAAAAGCCGAAAGCCTTTCCCTTAAGATCAGAAACACAACAAGGATGCCTACTCTTGCCATTATTATTCAACATAGTACTAGAAGTCCTTGCAACAGCAATCAGACAACAAAAAGGGATAAAAGGTATCCAAATCGGCAAAGAAGTCAAACTGTCTCTCTTCGCAGATGACATGATACTCTATATGGAAAACCCAAAAGAATCCACCCCCAAACTACTAGAAGTTATAGAGCAATTCAGTAATGTGGCGGGATACAAAACCAATGCTCAGAAATCAGTTGCATTTTCTATACACGAACAATGAGACTTAAGAAAGAGAAATTAGGGAAACCATTCCATTTACAAGAGCACCAAAAATCATACGTTATCTTGGAATTAACTTAACCAGAGACGTAAAGGATCTATATTCTAGAAAGTACAAATCGCCCTTGAAAGACATTGAAGAAGACACAAAAAGATGGAAAAATATTCCATGCTCATGGATCGGAAGAATAAACATAGTTAAAATGTCTATGTTACCCAGAGCAATCTACACTTTCAAAGCCATCCTGATCAAAATACCAATGACATTTTTCAAAGAGCTGGAACAAACAGGCTTTAAATTTGTGTGGAACCAGAAAAGGCCCCGAATCGCCAAGGAATTGTTGAAAAGGAAAAACAAAGCTGGGGGCATCACATTGCTGGATTTCAAGTTGTACTACAAAGCTGTGATCACAAAGACAGCATGGTACTGGCACAAAAGCAGACACATAGACCAATGGAACAGAACAGAGAACCCAGAAATGGATCCTCGGCTCTTTGGGCAACTAATCTTTGACAAATCAGGAAAAAACATCCACTGGAAAAAGACGGTCTCTTCAATAAATGGTGCTGGAAAAATTGGACAGCTATATGCAAAGGAATGAAACTTGACCGCCTCTCACACCATACACAAAGATAAACACCAAATGGATGAAAGACCCTGATGTGAGACAGGAATCCATCAAAATCCTAGAGGAGAACATAGGCTGTAACCTCTAAGACATCGGCCACAGCAACTTCTTTCATCACACATCTCCAAAGGCAAGAGAAACAAAAGAAAAACATGAACTTGTGGGACTTCATCAAGATAAAAAGCTCTGCACAGCCAAGGAAACAGTCAAAAAAACTAAGAGGCAGCCCACGGAATGGGAGAAGATATTTGCAAATGACACTACAGATAAAAGACTGGTATCCAAGATCTACAAAGAACTTCTCAAACTCAATACGCAACAAACAAATCATAAAATGGGCAGAAGATATGAACAGACACTTTTCTAATGAAGACATACAAATGACTAACAGATACATGAAAAAATGTTCAAAATCATTAGTTATCAAGGAAATTCAAATCAAAACCATATTGAGATACCACTTAAGGCCTGTTAGAATGGCAAAAGTGGACAAAGCAAGCAACAACAAATGTTAGAGAGGACGTAGAGAAAGGGGATCCCTCTTACACTGTTGGTGGGAATGCAAGCTGGTACAGCCACTTTGGAAAACAGTGTGGAGGTCCCTTAAAAAGTTAAAAAGAATGGCAAAAGTGGACAAAGCAAGCAACAACAAATGTATTTACCCCAAAGATACAGACGTAGTGAAGAGAAGGGCCATATGCACCCCAATGTTCATAGCAGCATTGTCCACAATAAATTGTGGAAGGAGCCAAGACCTTCAGCAGATGACTGGATTAAGAAAATGTGGTCCATATATACAATGGAATATTACTCAGCCATCAGAATGAATGATTACCCAACATTTGCAGCAACGTGGACAGAACTGGAGGAGATTATGCTAAGTGAAATGAGTCAAGCAGAGAACGACAATTATCATATGGCTTCACTCATTTATGGAATGTAAGAAATAGCAGGAAATCGGCAGGAGAAGGAAGGGAAGAATGAAGTGGGTGTAAATAGTAGGGGGAATGATCCATGAAAGACTATGGATTCTGGGAAACATATTGAGGGCTTCAGGGGTTGGCGGGGGGGGACTGGGATAGGCCGGTGATGGGTATTAAGGATGGCAGATATTGCATGGTGCACTGGGTGTTATACACAAATAATGAAATCATGGAACATTACATCAAAAACTAAGGATATACTGTATGGTGACTAACATAATATAATAAAAAAATATTATAAAAAAAAGAATCTGGAAAAGGCAAGGAAACAGATTGTCTACTACAGCCTACAGAAGGAACACAGCACTGTCAATGCCTTGATTTTAGCCCAATGACACCCATTTTACAGAACTGTAAGATAATAAATTTGTATTGTTTAAGCCCCTAAATTTGTGGTAACCTGTTACAGCAACATTAACACTAATACATCATCTAAGAGAAAATGATTCTGGAATTCTAAAATGAATCTGCACCACTATCTCACACCATATACGAATATAAATTTAAAATGGATTAACAACTTGAATATATAACCTGAAACCATTAAACTCCTACAAGAAAAAGTAGGCAGCAAGCTCTTTATCAGTCTTAGCAATATTTTTTTTGGATCAATCTCTTCAAGGAAGGCAAAAAAACTTAAAAATAAATAATGGGATTATATCAGACTAAAAAACTTATACAGCATAGGAAAGCATCAACAAAATGAAAAGGCAAGCTATTGAATGGTAGTAGATATTTGTAAATCATACATCTGATAAGGGGTTGGTATCCAAAATATATAAAGAACTTACAGAACTTAATATCTAAAAACACCCCCAATGAACAATCCAATTAAGAAATAGGCAGAGGGGCGCCTGGGTGGCACAGCGGTTAAGCGTCTGCCTTCGGCTCAGGGCGTGATCCCAGCGTCGTGGGATCGAGCCCCACATCAGGCTCCTCCGCTATGAGCCTGCTTCTTCCTCTCCCACTCCCCCTGCTTGTGTTCCCTCTCTCACTGGCTGTCTCTATCTCTGTCGAATAAATAAATAAAATCTTAAAAAAAAAAAAGAAATAGGCAGAGAACTTAAATACACATTACTCCAAGGAAAATATACAGATGGCCAACAGGCCTATGAAAAGATGTTTAACATCATTAATCATCAGGGAAATGCAAATCAAAATTACAATGAGATATCACTTCACACCTGTCAGACTGATTATCAAAAAATAGTCAGTGTTGGCAAGGATGTAGAGAAAAGGAAACCTTCATACATTGTTGGTGTGAATTAGTGTAGCCACTACAGAAAACAGTATGGAGGTCCTCAAAAAATGAAAATCAGAGCTACCATATGATACAGTGATTCCATTTCTGGTATTTAGCCAAAGAAAACAAAAACACCAAGTCAAAAAGATATATGCACCCTTTTGTTCACTGCAGCATAATTTACAATAGGTAAGATATGGAAGCCACAAGAGTGCCCAACAATACTTGAATGGATAAGAAAATGTGGTATGTATATATATACACAAACATACACAGTGGAACATTACTCAGCAATAAAAAAGAAGGAAATCTTGCCATTGTGACAACATAGACGGAGCTAGAGGGTATGATGCTAAGTGATATGTCAGATGGAGAAAGACAAATACCATATGATTTCACTTGTATGTCGAATCTAAAAAACAAAACAACAAACAAAACAAAACAGAAACAGACTCACAGACACAGGTAACAAACTGTTCATTAACAGAGGGGAACAGGATGGAGTGAGTGGGGAAATAGACGAATGACATCAAGAGGTACAAATTTCCAGTTTTAAAATAAATAAGTCATGGCAATGTAATGTACAGCATAGGGAATATAGTCATTTATATTGTAATAAATTTGTATGGTAACCAGACTTATTGTGGAGATCATTTTGTAGTGTATAAAAACCTTGAATCACTACAATGCACACCTGAAACTAACAGGATGTTATGTGTTAAGTATACTTCAGTTTAAAAAAAATACAAGTTGGGGTATGTGGGTGGCTCAGGTCATGATCCCAGGGTCCTGGGATCAAGTCCTGCATCAGGCTTCCTGCTCAGCAGAGAACCTGCTTCTCCTCCCCCTGCCCCCTCCTCTGTGGTCTCTCCTTCTCTCTCTCAAATAAATAAAATATTTTTTAAAAATTTAATTAAAAATTTAAAAAGGAAATAAAATCTGAACTGACTGGAATTTGGATGATATAAGAAATTGCTAATTTTTAAGGTGTGATCACGATACTGTGGTTATATTTCAAAAGTATCTTTTTTGTCATTTAGCAATATATACTGGAATCTGAAAGGGGCCAAGTATCCAAAATATAAAAGATGCAGAAATAAAGCAGAGTTGAAAATTATGACTTTAAAAAGTTGTATGTATATTACTTATATTGAAAGCAACTACATGAGGAATTACTACGTTTTTGAAGGTACTGTATTAACAAAAGAATTTCAAACTCAGATTAAAAAAAGCTTTTGACTATTTAAGAATTAAAACAGCCTTTGGGGCGCCTGGTGGCACAGCGGTTAAGCGTCTGCCTTCGGCTCAGGGGCGTGATCCCGGCGTTACGGGATCGAGCCCCACATCAGGCTCCTCCGCTATGAGCCTGCTTCTTCCTCTCCCACTCCCCCATCTTTGGAAAAAAAAAGATAATATTTAAAGATTTTAAAGATTTTATTTATTTATTTGACAGACAGAGAGACAGCCAGCGAGAGAGGGAACACAAGCAGGGGGAGTGGGAGAGGAAGAAGCAGGCTCATAGCGGAGGAGCCTGATGTGGGGCTCGATCCCGTAACGCCAGGATCACGCCCTGAGCCGAAGGCAGACGCTTAACCGCTGTGCCACCAGGCGCCCCAAAGGCTGTTTTAATTCTTAAATAGTCAAAAGCTTTTTTTAATCTGAGTTTGAAATTCTTTTGTTAATACAGTACCTTCAAAAACGTAGTAATTCCTCATGTAGTTGCTTTCAATATAAGTAATATACATACAACTTTTTAAAGTCATAATTTTCAACTCTGCTTTATTTCTGCATCTTTTATATTTTGGATACTTGGCCCCTTTCAGACAAATGATTTGCAAATATTTTCTGTCCTTCTATAATTTCTTTGCCTAACTCTTATTTCTCCCTCCCTCCCCTCTCATCTCTCTTTCTCTCTCCCTCTTTCAACTTAATGATAGCAGCCTTGAGTCTATCTAGAAAAATATATGTCAATACCCTTAATTAGAGCTCTGACCTGAGTAATTTTATCTAATTGAGAGTTTTACTGATGCACTGGTGTTCAAACCTTTTTAAATTCCATTTCTTACTATTTGGAATCTGGAGTCAGTCACCCTTTAAAATCCTGAAAGGCCCTGAATTTCTGGATTTATTCCCTATCATTTCTTTTTGCAAACTGGCCAATTGTTTCTGAGATTATCTCCTTCTCTTAACACTTTACCAAACTTGAGTAATTAAACTGACCTCCACTGCAGAAAGATAACATTTTGTTATCTAACTTCTGTACAATGCAATCAATCATACAGTTTACTAAAGCTTTATGAAATATAACTTTATGAAATGTTTTGTAACTTCCACTTGGTTTCAATTTTTTGTCATCTACTATCCATTATCCACCATTCATTGCCCAGCAGCTCAGTCAAAGATGTGTATTTTAAGTTTGTTATGACAGCACACCAATTTCTAGATTAGTCAATTTAGGCTGATCAGGCTATAGAATGGTAATAAATAAAATATTGAAGTCTTGGTGACTTAACACAATAAAAGCTTATTTGTTTTTCATGTAAAGTCTGATGAGGGTCACCAGGAGCTCTCACTGAAGTAGTGACTCAAAGATCCAGGCTCCTCCAACTGGTAACACCATAAACTCAGCTCATGGCTTCGAAGATTACTGTGGCATCAAAAAAGAGAGATGGAAGAAGGATACCAACTCTTAATTGCCTTGATCCAAAAATTACACACATCATTTCTTAAACTCATAAGCAAGAGAGAGTTTGGAAAAAGGCCAAGAAATGCAGGCAAAAGGTGGATACTCAGTGAGCACTAAGGAATCTGTCACATAAAAGGAGAGGAAATATATATTTACAGCAAATATTAGCCAATGGAAAGTTGATGTAGCTATGTTAATATTGGCACAAATAGACTTTAGTGGGGCAAAAGCATTATTAGGAATAAACAGAAGCAGGATATAGTTAATAAAAAGAAACCAGGGGCGCCTGGGTGGCACAGCGGTTAAGCGCTGCCTTCGGCTCAGGGCGTGATCCCAGCGTTATGGGATCAAGCCCCACTTCAGGCTCCTCTGCTATGAGCCTGCTTCTTCCTCCTCCAGTCCCCCTGCCTGTGTTCCCTCTCTCGCCGGCTGTCTCTATCTCTGTCGAATAAATAAAATCTTTAAAAAAATAAAAAAATAAAAAATAAATAAAAAGAAACCAGAAAGAATGCAAAAGAATGAAGTTGGAACTCGACCTCACACCATATATAAAAATTAATTTAAAATGGATCAACAACATAAATTTAAGAGATAAAACAATAAAATTCTTAGAAGAAAAAAACAAGAATAAATCTTCATGATTATAGATTTGGCAATGGGTTCTTAGATATGACACCAAAAACATGAGCAATATAAGAAAATATATATATATGTTAGATTTCATCAAAATTAAAAACTTTTGTGAATCATAGGATACTCATGAGAAAATAAAGACAGCCTACTGAATGAGAAAAGATATTTGCAAATCATTTCTCTGAAATAGGTCTAGCATCCAGAATATAAAAAGAACTCTCACAGCTTGACAACAAAAAGGACAACCAATTTTTAAAAACAGACTTGAACATTCATTTCTCCAAAAATACACAAATGGTCAACAAGCACATGAAAAGATGCTCAACATCACTGATCATTGGGAGAATGCACATCATAGCTAAAAGGCAATACCATGATATATGCACTAAGAAGACTATAATCATAAAAAAAATAAAATAAAAATAACATGTGTTGGAAAGAATGTGGAAATCTGGAACCCTTGTACTCTGCTGGTAGGAATGTAAAATTGTGTAGCCACTATGAAAAAGAGTGTGACAGTTCCTCAAAAAAATTAAAAACAGAACTACCATATGATTCAGCAACTCCTCTTCTGAATATATATGCAAAAGAATTGGAAACAGGGACCCAAAGAAGCACATGTCCATATATGTTTATGGCAGCATTATTCATAATATCCCAAAAGAAGATGCAGCCCAAATATCCACCTACAGATGAATGGATAAACAAAATGAAATATGTATTTATACATTTATATTCCACACAACAGAATATTACTCAGCCTTAAAAAGGAGAAAATTCTGACACATGCTATAACATAGATGAACATTGAGGGAGTCATGCTAAGTGAAATAAACCAGTCACAAGAAGAAAAATACACCACAATTCCAGTTATATGAGGTACCTATTATAGTCAAATCCACAGAGACATAACGTAGAATGGTGGTTTCCATGAGCTGAGGGGAGAGGGGAATGAGGAGTTAGTGTTTAATGGGTACAGAGTTTCAGCTTGGGAATATGAAAAAGTTCTGGAGATGGATACTGGTGAGGCTGCACAACAATGTGAATGTACTTTATGCCATTAAACTGTACACTACTGACCTGTACATTTAAAAATGGTTAAGATAGCAAGTTTGCAGGAAACCAGGCTAATAAATAAAAGTCAATCACTTTCCTACACACCAGCAATTAACAAGTAGAATTTGAAACTTAAAACACATCATTTATATGAGCATCCAAAAATATGAAATAATTAGACAAGTCCATGTTCATGGAAAGTACAACTCAATATGTCAAAATGCCAGTTCTTCTCACCTTGGCTCTATAGATTCAATACAACCTTAATCAAAATCCCATTAACCCATTTATTCTAAAGTTTATATGGAGAGGCAAAAAACCCAGAATAGCAAATTCGATACTAAAGGAAAAGAATAAATTTGAAGACTGCCACTATCTGACTAAATGACTTGCTATAAAGCTATAGTAATCAACAAAGTGTGGTACCGGTGAAAGAACAGACAAATACATCAATCAAACAGAATAAAGAGCCCAGAAAAAATAAACCTACATAAATATAGTCAACTGATCTTTGATAAAAGAGCAAAGGCAATACAAAGCAGCAGATAACTTTTTCAACAGTGTTAGGACAAGTGAATTTCCACATGCAAAAAAAAAAAAAAAAATCTGACACAGACTTTACACACTTCACAAAAATCAACCCCAAATGGATCACAGACCTAAACGTAAAATCCAAATTATGATAAGGTATGGCAATATTTTTTTAGCTAAAACACCCATAATGCATGAAGAAACAAATGATAAGCCGTACCTCATTAAAATGAAAAACTTCTGCTCTGCAAAAGACAATGTCAAGAGAATAAGAAGACAAGTCACAGACCACAGAGGGGGAGAAAATATTTGCAAAAGGCATATCTGATAAAAGACTGTTCATCCAAAATACACAATGAACTCTTAAACTCAACAATAAAATGAAGAACCCAATTTAAAAATGGGCAAAATACCTGAACATACACCTCATCAAAATATATATATATAGATGGCATATAAGATGAAAAGATGCTTTATATCATATGTCACTAGATAATTGCAAATTAAAATGAAATAACAATACATACCCTTGAAAATTACCAAAATCCATAACACTGACTACACCTAATGCTGGCAAGGATGGGGGCAACAGGAACTCTCCTTCACTGCTGGTGGGAATGCAAAATGATATAACCACTGTGGAAGATAGCTTGGCAGTTTCTTACAAAACTAAACATATTCTTACCATATAATTCAACAATCCCACTCCTTGTTATTTACACAAAGGAGTTGAAAACCTTTGTCCAAATCCAAAACCTGCACACAGATGTCTGCTAACAGCTTTATCCACAACTGCCAAAACCTGCAAGCAACCAAGATATCCTTCAGTAGGTGAACGGATAAACTGGTACATCTAGATAATGAAATAATAGTGCTAAAAAGAAGTAAGATATCAAGCCATGAAAAGACATGGAGGAACCTTAAATATATATTTCTAAATGAAAGAAGCCAACTGAATAAGCTACATACTGTATGCTTCCAGCTATACGACATTCTGGAAAAAGCAAAACTACAGAGACAGAAAAAAGTCAGTGGCGTGGAAGTTAGGGGAGAGGGAGGGAGGAACAGGCTGAGCACCGAGGATTTTTAGGACACTGAAACTACTCTATATACCACAATAGTGGATACATGTCATGATACATCTGTTAAAACCAAAGAATGTACACAGGCAGAGTGAATCCTAAGGTAAACTATGGTCTCTGGGTGATAATAATGTGTCACTGTGGGATCTTGGATTTTAACAAAGTACCAAATGTAAAAAATGTGTGGGATGTCAATAGCAGAGGGATGGCGAATATGGGAAATCTTTGTACCTTCCTCTTAATTTTGCTATGAACCTAAAACACTGTAAAAAAAAAAAAAAGCTGATTCATTTTTTTAAAAAATTAAGATGATAAATTTTATGTTATGCACATTTTACTGTAATTTAAAATAAAAAATTAAAAAACAAAGGTACTGCATTAAAAAAAAAAACCTCATGAGTAAAAAATCCAAAGTTCAAGATCCCATGAATTCTTAATAGAATATATTTTGAAAAGTTCACTGATATGTTTTAGACTCCATATTGCAACTAACTTCCATTTATCAAGTATTGATGTAGTATCCAGAGAATACTGGTAATTATCTGAAAAGGCTATTAAAATACTCTTCCTGTTTCCAGCTACATTAGCTGGATTTTCTTCATATACTTCAAATAAAACATAAAACAGATTCAACACAGAAATAGATATGAGAATCTATCTATTAATCCAGACATTAAAGAGATTTACAAAAATCTAAAATCGTGCCAGTGTTCTAAATTCTTGTTTCAGAAAATAATTATTTTTTAAATGTGTAACTTATGTTACATATCATAGACGTTACTGTCATTTTAAATGAATTAATAAAAATTCTTAAATTTCTGTTAATTTCCAAAATGACAAGTACTAACAGATATAAACAAAATGTAAACAAAAGCTCTTTGAGAATTTCTGTAATTGTTAATGTGTAAAGAAAAATTCCAAAAAGTTTGCAAGCCACTGCATTAAAATACTGTGTGTTATGGTGAAGTTTTGTGTCCCCCCAGAATTTCATGCTGAGGTCCTAACCCCATTGTGATGGTATTTAGGAACGGGACCTTTGGAAGGTAATTAGGGTTAGGGGTGGCCATGAAGGTGGATCTCTCAGGATGGGACTAGTGCCCTTGTAAGAAGAGAGAGTTTGCTCTCTCTGCCCACACAAAGAGGCCATCTGAATACACATTAAGAAAGCAATGGTCTATTAGCCAGATACCCACCATGATGGCATCCTGGGCTCAGACTTATCTTCAAAACCGTGAGAAAAAAAATTTCTGTTGTTCAAGCCACTCAGTCTAGGGTATTTCGTTATGGCAGTTCAAGGTCACTAATACAACATGTTAATAGCAAAAAAGAATGGTAACAATCCAAAATTCCATTAACAAAAGAGCTGGCTAAATAAACTGCGGTACCTCCAAACCACGGAACATTGTACAGATGGGGAAAAAAGACACTCCATATACTCACACTGACACAGGATGGCAACACTCAGAACAGTGCATAAAAAGGGAAGAAAAATAAGAACATATCTAAAATGTTTGCTGGCATCTAAACCACCCCAATACAGTTTAAAATTTTGAGGCTTTGTATCCTGCCATAATGCGCCTTTGTCATAGTCAGCATATCCAGCACAGATTCTTTTTTTTTTTTTTTTTTTTTTTTTTTTTACTGCAGGACAAATTATTCCCATAGGTATGCCAGACAAGTTACGTTGGAACAAATGGTACATGAGGAGAGTACGGCTTTTGTTTTCGATTTTGGATTTTGAGTGGAGTTCAAGAAGATTCTGGGGTGCTTCTGAGTGCAAGAAACGTTGGGGCAATTCCGTGACGCGCATGAAAGACCTACAAGAAAGCCTACCCCCACCCCAGATTCCAAAAGAGAGAGATTTGTCCTTGAGCTCATTAACGTTATCTTCCCCTCTAGGGAGTCACTTCTCTATTCCTACAGAGCGCCCCCAAAAGGCAGGGTTTCCAGGCTAGCTCGGGGATTTCAATCCACTTGGGCCACCATTTGACGGAAGCAGGTACTCCTTGAGAGAAGGAAAAGAAAAACCTTCCTCTGCCCAGACCCTCTGTAACAGGGTCTCCGCTGCCTTACCGGGTCCTGATGCCAGCAAGCCACCGAGCCCAGCAAGCAGCAGCATTAGGCCGAGCATGGTGTGGCTCCCGGGCTCCGAGAGTGGACTGAGCCGCCGGCCGTTGGGAGCGTTCGAAGGACGCCGCGGCCGCCGCTTACGCGCGCGCGCTCATGGGACGGCGGTCTCGCGAGGCCGCTGGGCCCAGGGGCGCGCTCCATATGCAGGCCCGAATGCTAGCCGCCTGCAGGGTGCGCCCACCTTCTGCCCAGCCTGAATCCCGCGTGCCCGCGGCTCTTGTGGGGTTATCCAGCCACCCCGGACGTCGCACTTGCGGTCCCCCACCAACCTTTCGCTTCGTGCTGACGGAGCTGAAAGAACTAACGCATTTATTGTAGACTGTTTTGTAGCACACGCTTCCAGATGTTTTAAAAGACGATCGTGCGATACTTTCTGAATTTAAAACTATAGGCACGCACACATTCATTATTTTACTAAAGCTGGGTTTATAAAATTTTAAAAAGCCAGGTGTATGAAAGATTCCAAAAAAGGGAAAAGTGAGATTTTGGTTATCTTTGAAGAATCTGCCGTGGTTTTTTCCCCCCATACCTACTGCTCAAACGCAGTGTGTAATCAGGCTGTCTACTTTCCCTCCAGTTAGTCTGGTTCTTCACAAGCCCTTGGCTAGAATTCATGTGGCATCATTCCCTTGTTCAATACCTTCTCGGTACAGTGAATACTTACTCATTCATGTAGTGAATGAGATGGAGAAGATTCTCACCCAGAGTTCCAGTACTTACGTTCCAGTAGAAAAATTTCTAAACTCCAAGCCCAGGCTGCCACCTATTTTCTCCCATTCCCAATCCTTTGGCCATTCTGATTTCTGGTCTTTTCTGAATAGACACTGCCTTATTCCCTGGTGTTGCAATGCCTCCTCCCTCTCAGCCTCACCTCCAGTCTCCACCTACATGCACTATCTTTTAATTCTTTTGAAATCCCAAAGAATGAATGAATCGATCATACTAATTAACAGAAAGGCAGACACACAAACTGAAAGGCTGGGTGGGAACACAGAAAAGCTCACTTAGGGAATCACCACGCCTAAACTGACAGTTGAGATGTGATTTTACTGATGCATAGGATTTCAACAGATCATCTAAGCCTAAAAAGAATTAGCATGAACAAAAACAAGGCAACAAAAATCTACCCGCAGCTTGTATAACAACAGAATGGCCAATGCTAGACTAACACTGTAGGCAGTAGTTAGCCAAAAGCTGGTTTCATCTTGCTTCATAGTATTTGAAAAACTACAGTAATTACTTAGATTTGTAAATTAGTGGTATTTTGAATGAAATCCTGGTTTATTTATTGTTTCTCTTCTTCAACCTTTCCTGTTTAAATCTTTAATAGAGCAGACTTTATATGATTCTTACTTGTGTATATAGTTCTCTCCGTAACAGGAGTTAGATGTACCATCCAGAACTTATATGTCACAGTACCTAATGATCCCACTAGATGGTAGAGTTTCAGTAAACATTTATGGAATTAAATAAAATCTGATTTGAGCTTAGAAAACCTGGATTGCGCTTAATTACAATGTGGTTAGAGACCCATGCATCTGCTCGAGCGAAAGGGAAACTGCAATATCCTAAGCAAGGTAATTTTGTGAACATATAGTCAAACAGTGATATCAAAGTTACACATAATTGATCTAATTATTAAAATGTCTTTAGCAGATGGCAAAGAAGCCCTTTAATATTTGCAAAATTTGAAGTGACATCTATGGCCAAGAAATTTTATAATTTTTAACAGCAATCCAGAATAAATCAAGGAAAACCTAAGTGAAAAGCATATAAAACATGTAAAAAGTATATACAAAAGTAAAAGAAGTTCAGACTGATCAAAGTCTTTTAAAAAAACTTTCTAAATATTCAAAAATCCAAGGATTTATCTAATTCTGAGAAAAGTTTTAAGTTATATAGTTAAAATATTACCAAGATTACAGTGATACCAGTAACAGTTGCAAAAATTGAAGCTATATGAGAGAAAGACACAAATATTTTAGTCTTATATGAATTCATTTAGAGATTTAAACTGAAATGAAGAATCTCCATTTGCAATTGTTTACACTTTTTTTTTAAAGGAACACACATTAAAGAGTGTGTTTATTAATGAGTAAAGTGGTGAGGTATTACAGCCAGTTCAAAGGAAAATCCAAAGATCAGGAATATTGAAATAAATGTGCCATTGGAGGCAAAACCGGGAGGGATATGGGCTAAACCTCTGCTGGACAGAATTTTCATGTCTAAGGATAAGAACTACTTTGCATTGCTCTCAGTTATCTACAGTGATAACACCATTTTACTATTGTAAAATAGTTCCTTTAGAATCCTATCTCCAGGAAAGGTGAGTTCTCTTCTAGAGCCTGAACTCTAGACAATGCATACACTGAAGTACAAATTTCCCCTATATTTCTATATCCTATTGTCCTTTTTTTGGATTGCCTGGCCCCTGAGTATTTGTCCACCCACATCCTACATGTAATTTTTAATATATACCAGATTGTTAAAATAATGTATCATCTTTAAAGAACTGAAATATCTTTCTTTTTCAAAACTAATCTGTTTTTCTTTAATAACAAAAAAGTCACTGTGCACAATTTGGCAGAAGTCTGAAAATTAGTGAGATAATATCTGTAAAAGTTTGACTAGTAGTTTTATCTGAAACTAGTATGATGTTTCAATTAATAAGGTTATAAAAAGCTGGATATTTAGGAAGTTACTGGGCGACACAAAACAGAATTTCAAGTCTTTTATTTATTGCAAATGTTATATTTGTATATGTATATATACACAAACAAAAATTTTTGAAAAACTAATGAAATTCAGTTAATAAACCTATTATTAAATTTTATTATGAAAGGTTATGAAAATTTTTTGAGTGTTGAAAATTTCACCATCCATATCATTTTTTACAAAGTAAAAATTCATTTTTTACATAGCTGGAATAATAACTCCTGCACACCTCACTAGTTTTTTTGCTTTTATCTAAGAAAAACCTTTTCTAACTTCTTGTCTCCAGCCTAATTTCTTTGAAAACATTAGTTACAACAGAGAAATGATCCAGCACACCTTAGTAAATGTAAACATTCTAAATTATATTAATAGCAAGCTTTGAAGTTTCAGATTTTAAACTTAAAGTGCTCATGAAATTCTCAAGTGGTTTTGATATCTCAATTTGATTGAAGATATTATAACAGCTCCTGCTTTATTACAGCCATGTATCAACAGCATATTTGATTAGTTCTATTAAATACTCCGTACCTTAAAGTTTAATTTATTTAAAATAATGCTATTGTAAAAGAATGCCATGCTTTAACATGATTCATAATAGAAATTCTATTATTAAATTAATTTTTCTAATATTCACTATCCATAGATAGACCCATAGACTCTATTATCCCTAGAATCCATAGAATCATTTATCCATAGAATGATCATAAAAATGGAAGACAATAACTGTGTGTGAATACACACATACACACTTTTAGCATACTTTGCCTCTCAAAATAAGATTATGATATCTAAATTGTGGGTTTTGCGCATTCTTCTGAAGACATAATATTGCTTTGTGTAGTGAAATGAGATAGACGATTCTAGCATATGATGATTATTAGTCTGTGCAAGATGAAAAATATCAGGTATTACTGACAGCTAATTAGTTTTCACAGGTAATAGATAATCACATGTTCAACCAGAAACTACATTAGTGGCAACTAAGGTCAAAATTCAGAATTACATTTGAGCACTTAATGACAAAACTTAATTTAAGAGTCATTACAACACCATGTTTAAAATAACATAATCCATGTTTGGTGCGTTAACCTCACAGAATGACTGAATAAGACTTATTCAGTGATGGAAATGGAAATGTTATTCTAAATGCCCTGGCTTTACTGCATTTCTTATATTTCTCAATTCCCACTACTCAATTTCTGTTTTTCTGTGTTAGCAAAGTTTGTTTTATGGTATTTTGTTTTCATTCATAGTTGCAGCAGGAAGAAAGGCTTTTCAAGAAAATATCAGGAAAAAAAAGGATTAGCTCAGTTCCCTGAAGATGTCTGCAAAAGTAAAGGTAAAAAAAAAAAAAGAAAAAAAAAATTCAAGTGAGGGAACTAAATAAAGGAGGTGCAGGTGCAGGACGAGCAGGAATTAAATTTCCCTGAGATGATACTTTCGGTTGTGGTGGAGGTGGCCTGTGAGGGGAAAAAAGACAGTTAATCATGTGTTTCAACTGAATAAAATACTGCTACTTCATTATAAGCCCAATGTAACACCATCTTTAACACTGCTGACAATTCTTAGGAGTGTATTATATTCTGAGATTATTATTCATCTTATATGCAATGGTTAAAGGATGAAATCAGCATCTAAAACGGAGTAACTACCATAAAGTAATGCTATTCATAATCAAAAATATTATATGAAGGTTCTGGTTTACAGATTTTTAAAAGGAATAGCACATGAAATTGAAAACACAAACTGTAAAAGACAAGTGAGGGCATTTACATGTAAATGTAAATGTAAAACTCTGTTTACATAAATAGAGCTGAAATTCCAACTCACTCAAAACTAACATCCACTCTGAGAATCAAACCTGCTATGACTTCTATACCTGTCCTTAAACTCTATACCCCTCCTCACCCTCTTCATCCAATTCTAGTATTCCTCTACTCCAATAACACACCAGAACATTACCTGGTGAACATATGTCTCACAATTTATATATTCCTTTCTTGATGCGTGCTGGATTTTCATGCACTCTTATTACATAATAAAGATTATACATGAGGACACTGCTCAGTGTTGCAATTCAATTGCAATCTGAAGGACTTCTGGGGGTGGGAGGGGTAAGATGCATTTTATATATTGCAAAATATCGTAATCAATGTTCCTCCTTGCTGATTTTAAGCCCATCCATTGAAAACTGAAAGATTTCGGTACCTGCGTTTTTCAGTTTTGGAACTTCCATATGATTCTTTTATTAAAGTTTGTAGTTCTGTGCTGAAGTTCTCAAACTTAACTATTAATTCAATGACATAACCGTTACAGTCATTTTAAAGTCTGTGTCTGATAATGCTTCTCACTGGATTACCCTCTGAGTCTGTTTCTATCATCTGTGGCTTTTCTTGGTTTAGTCACATTTTCTTTTCTTGTTGGTCTGCTCTTTTGATTAGGGGCCAAACATAAAAAACTGCAGAAGTAAGTTAAGGATCTAGCTTATCCTTATCGCTGGGTCCCAATGCAAAGCCAGGGATGATTGCCAGGGTACCTCCTTCTTGGCTGGGTTCCAGTTTTTGTCCCCTCCGCCCTGTGAATTTGTTGCAAGCTCTCCTCAGTTTCCTAGCCTCTCAGTTCTCATGTTCAAACTGGCAGACACGTCTAGGACAGAAAAGTGTCCCCCAAAAGCTGGGATTATCTCCGGGCTGCCTTCCTCTCCTGGGCCCCACACTTCTTCCTCATTTCCTTGGTAGTTCTCCCAGGCCTTCAAACACGTATTTTCTTACATTGTCTAGCCTTTCTAGCAGTTCCTAATAGGAAGGCTGGTCTAACCCATCTGGTTTGCTGTTGCTGGGTATTTTAAAGGCCCTTGCTTCTGAATCTTACATACGCCCAAGGCTGCAGCACCATATGCTTGTCTTGCTCAGGCTTCTTTAAAACTGCATGTTGACACTGCACTAATGTGACAAAACTTAAATAAAAAATTCTTAAAAGCTTTTCTAAAAATTGTTTTCTATCTAAACTGTTGGCAAGAAATACCCTGTGCTAAATAAATATGATGGTAAATATTAGACATTAACCCTGGGTTTTATTCTGGTTAAGTAATCTAAGTGAATTCACTTCAGACCTTGATGGGAACTGCTGAGGCTGCTTGGCTGCATAAGTTGGTACTGGAAATCTGTTTGCATATATAGGCTAAAAAGGAAAAAACGCTCGTTACCACAATGCACTCATAGGTGTGTTTTCTATACAGAAAGTAATCAATATATTTTAAGTCAATGAACAGATGACTTACAATGCTGACATTTAAAAATATTTTGCTTTCTCAACATATCTCTGCCACTGAATGCAGAATACTTAATTCTTTTAAAGCTATATATTTTTTAATTCAATAATACTATTATAATCTTGGTTCTAATCATCTACATTAGTTAAAAGATAACATATTTCCTACACCAATATATGTTATTTTTAAAGATTTATTTATTTGTTTTAGAGAGAGAGCTAGAGACACAGAGAGAGAACAAGTGCGTGCAGGGGGGAGGTGCAGAGGGAAAGGGAGAGAAAGAATCTCAAGCAGGTTCCATGGTGACCACAGAGCCCGGTGCAGGGCTCAATCCTCCGACCCTGAGATCATGACCTAAGCTGAAACCAAGAGCCAGACGCTCAACTGATTGAGCCACCCAGGCGCTCCTATCAACATAACTGTTCAGTACCTAACTGGTATTGTAAATACTCCTAATTTACAACTCTTAGTTTTGGGATTCATGATATTCCTTCCTTAACAAGACAGTTGAAAGAAGTTTTATAATAAAGTGAGAGTCCATAATAAATAAGAAACTAAAAGTAAGAATATTTTTCACATATCACATTACATTAGGAAAAGTTAGGGAAGATCAGACGGAATTACTAAATCACCAATGATGTGATCTTGAGCAAGATGCTGTCCACTACCTGCTGTTATTTCCTAAAGCTCTAGGAGTGGTAGAATATGCCCAGTGCGGGGCGCCTGGGAGGCTCAATCGGTTAAGCGTCCAATTCTTGATTTCAGCTCAGGTCATGATCTCAGGGTTATGAGTTCGAGCACTGGGCGTGGAGCCTACTTAAAATTCCCTCTCTGCCCCTCCCCCTGCTTGCATGCACTCTCTTTATCAAAAAAAAAAAAAAAGAAAGAAAGAAAGAAAGAATATGCACAGTGTTGGAGAAGAGCTTGAACATTCTCTGGGTCCTGCTGTAAAACAGGTAATCTATTTTCTTGCCCCAAAGAATATTTTCTTATACTGTAAAAATGGAGAAGGGACACAAGAAAATGTCTCATTCCCTTTCCACCAACTCATAGAAGCAACGCTTTAAAAGGATAGTTAAACTCTACTTCTTGGAATTTATCTGACATATACTTTTACATGTATGCAAAGACCTATACAGAAGGATCCTTGATGCTGCATTTTTCTGTGGTAACAAGATTTGAAAAAATTGGTTTTTAAATTTGTGATAAATCCATAAGATGGACTGGTATACAGTTATTAAAAGTGTGGGATACATGCTTGTTACTCACAAACAGTGGACTAAAATGTTCCAAGTAGAGAGCATTAAAATGCTGGTTAAAATATTAATAGGTAGTTTTAAATGGTTGATTGAGTTTACTAAGGAGTAAGAAACATCTTAAAGACCAAAAACAGTAACAAAGTATGAAAGAGTCCAGAATATATAACAGCATTTGTCCTATGAATATCTTCCATCCTTGGTAGGCTACGTTATATGTTTTCAGGTAATATATAGACCTAGAAGACAAAACCTGAAGCCTGAGTTGGATGGAATGCTGAATATAAGACCTAATATAAAGCTTAGGCCCCTGAAGGGCAATATCTTCACTGGATTAACTCAATTAAGAAACACCGTTCCCAAAGAACGGTGGAGAAACTGCCTAAATAGACCTTGGTACTGGTAGAAGGGGAATAAAGGAAATCATCTCCCTGGGGAATTTCTAACCACATACCCATCCTCACCAAGGTTTGGGGGGCCAGAGTTCATAACACTTGTGTGACCCAAAAAAAAACACACAAAAAAATTTTAATTTAAAGTCATAGAAGATTGACCATGCCCCCAGGCACGAGGCCAAGGGAAATACACACACACTCTCTGTAGGAACTCACCATAATTCAAAAGTGAAATAATTCTCCCATATAAAATTCAAAAAAATGCCAGTTTACAATTAGTATCACAAAGCACACTAGCAAACAAGCCAATGCAAGAAAGCCGTAGAATTAACAAACCACAGAACCAAGACTGCACACATTAAAATAATCAGAGGAAGCAAAAAAGTAGGTTTTTATATGTTTCAAAATTAATGCTTTTAAAAATATAATGAAGCTATAAGAAACTATCATAAATAACCAACGGATTTGAATCTAATTTATCTAACAATGAATCTAAAGACAAGCAGAGGAGAAAAATGAAATGGGTCAAGGAGGAAACTAAATCAGTCCAAAAAAAAACAGGAAAACAATGAGATCATAAAAATAATATGGTAGAAAAACTATATTAATAACTGCACGCAACATAAAGTCTCCAGTTAAAAGGCAAGTATTTAAAAAAAAATTTTAAATAAGATATTCTGTTTATAAGAGGCAACATTAAGACAAAGAAAAGTTACATGTAAAAAGATATAAACATTAAACAAAAAGAAAAAGCTGATATTGCTGTATTAGTATTTAAAAAATAGATTTGAGATGAGAGATGGTCTTTTCTAACTCATACATAAGGACTCTAGATGGGGAAGATGGGGAAGTATTTAAGTATGCCAAGGAAACTGAAAGCTTTTCCCCCAAAATCAGGACTACAAGGATGCTTGCTTTTACCACCGCTATGCAACATAGTACTGGAAGATCTAGCCAGAACAACTGGAGAAGAAAAGAAAAGAAAAGACATTCAATTTGGAATGAAGTACGACTACCTCCATTCACAGAAAACATGATCCTATATAAACAAAAAATCCCGAAGGGTCCACAAGAAAACTATTAGAGCTAACAAATGAATTCAGTAGAGATGCAAGATGTAACATGAACATGCAAAAATCAGTTTTGTTTCTATACACCAGCAATGAAAAATCCCAAAAGTAAATTAAGAAGGCAGTTACATTTACAATAGCATCCAAAAGAATAAAACACTAAGGAATAAACTTAACCAAGAAGGTCAAAGACTCGTATACTGAAAATTACAAAACATTGCTGAAAGAAATTAAAATAGACCTAAATAAATGGAAAGACACCTAGTGTTCATGGATTCAAAGACTTAATACTGTCAGGATATGTCAATATAACCCAAAATGATCTCCAGATTCAACACAGCCCCTATCAAAATTCCAACAGCTTTTTTGCAGAAATGGAAAAGTAGATTCTCAAATCATCTGGATCAAAGGGGCCTTAAATAACAAAATAATCTTGAAAAAGAAGAAAAAAGTTGGTGGACTCACACTTTGCAATGTCAAAATTCATTACAAACCCATAATAATCAAAATAGTATAGAACTGCCCTAAGGATGAAAATAGAGCCCAAGTGAACAGAATTGAGAGAATAGTAATAAACCTATACATCTATGGCCAACTGATTTTCCACAAGGTTCTCAGTCCATTCCATGAAAAAAATGGTCTCTTCAACAAATAGGGCCAGGACAAGTGGATTTCTACATGGAAAAGAAAGAAGTTGAAACCCTATTTCATACCATATACAACAATTACTCAGAATGGATCAAAGACCTAAATGTAAGAACTAAAATCATTAAACTTTTAGAACATACAAATAAATCTTCATGTCCTTGGATTTGACAATGGATTGTTAGAGATGACATCAAAAGTACAAGCAACAAAAGAAAAAATAGATAAACTGGACTTCATAAAAGTTAAAAACTTTTGTGCATCAAAGGACATTATCAACAAAATGAAAAGACAACCTACAGAATGGAAGAAAATATCTACAAATCAAATATCTGATAAAATGTTAATATCCAGAATATATAAAGACCTACAACTCAACAACAAAAGACAAACCACCCAATTTTTAAAACGGGCAAAGGACTTGAACACACATTTCTCCACTAGATATACAAATGTCTAATAAGCACTTGAAAAGATACTAAACATCACTAATCATTAGGAAAATACAAATCAAAACCATAAGGTACCATTGAACATCCACTAGGATGGCTATAATAAAATTAAAAAATCAAAGCAAAACAGAAAATAACAAGTGTTGACAAAGATGAGAAGAAATCAGAACACTCGTGATAGAAATGAAAATGGTGTAGCCACTGTGGAAACCATCTGGTGGTTCCTCAAAAAGTTAAATACAGGATAACAATGTAACATATCAATCCTACTCTTAGATATACACCCAAAAGAACTGAAAAACAGGTACTAAAAAAAAAAGAAAATAGGTACTCAAACAAGTACATGTATATACATGATCATGACAACACTATTCACATTAGCTAGTAGGTAGAAACAACCCAAGTGCCCATTAATAGAAGAATGAATAAACAAAATGCTGTCTATACATAAATATGTAATTATGTAATATGTACGCCATAAGAAGAAATAAAGTTCTCACATACACTACTATAGGGATGAACCTTGAAGACACTGCTATATGAAGTAAGTCAGACACAAAAGAACAAATATTTCATGATTCTACTGGTAAGAAATACCTAGAATAGGCAAATTCATAGAAAGTAAAAAAGACCCTGCATAGAGCAATCTTGAGAAAGAATAACAATGCAAGAGGCATCATACTTCCTGATTTCAAACTATTTTTGCAAAACTACAGTAATCAAAACAGGATGGCATTAGCAGAAAAACAAGACATGCAGGGCGATGGAACAGAAGAGAGAGCCCAGAAATAAACCCACACATACATGATCAATTAATTTACAACAAAGGAGCCAAGAATATACCATGGGAAAAGAAGAGTCTCTTCAATAAATCGTACTGAAAAATTGGACAGCCACATCCAAAAGAATGAAACTGAACCACTCCATTACATCATACACAAACATTAACTCAAAATGGATTAAAGATTTGAATGTAAGACCTGAAACCACAAAACTCCGAAAAGAAAACATAGGCAGTGACATGGGTCTTGGAGACGATTTTCTGGATTTGATACCAAAAGCAAAAATAAACAAGTAAGACTATGTAAAACTCAGAAGTTTCTGCACAGCAAAGAGAACCATTAACAAAATGAAAAGGCAACCTACTGAATGGGAGAAAACATTTGCAAATCATATCTCTAACAACAGATTAATATCTAAAATATATAAAGAACTCGTACAACTCAAACAAAATAACAATCTGACTAAAAAACAGAAATAGCATACAATCTAGTAATTCCACTTCTAGGTATTTATCCAAAGAAAACAAAAATACTAACTCCAAAAGATACCTGCACCCCCATGTTCACTGCTACATTATTTACAATAGCCAAGAATAGAAGCAACGTAAATTTCTGCTGATGGATGAATGGATAGAGAGAATGTGGTGTGTCTGTGTGTGTATACATATATATATGTATATGTATATAATATATACATTATATATAAAAAACAAAATACTATTCAGCCATAAAAAAGAAATAATCTTGCCATTTTCAACAACATGGATCAACCTTGAGGTCAATATACTAAGTGAAATAAGTCAGACAGAAAGATAGATACTATATGACCTTGCTTATATGTAGAATCTTTAAAACAAAACAAAACACTCCCAACAAACTCATACATACAGAGAACAGATTGGTGGTTGCCAGCAGTGGCAGTGGGGGATGGGTGACATTGGGTGGAGGGGGTCAAAAGCTACAAACTTACAGTTACAAAATAAAAAAGTCATGGAAATGTACAGCATGGTGACTATAGTTAATAATATTGTATTGTATATTTGAAACTTGCTAAGAGAATAGATCTTAAAAGTTCTCATCACAAGGATAATAAAATTATGTGGGGTAATGGATATTAACTAGACTTTTTGTGGTGATCAAACATTTCACAAGGTATATAAATACTGAATCATTATGTTGAACAACTGAACTAATAAATGTATGTCAATTATATCTCAATTTAAAAAAAAGTAGAATAGTGGTCGCTAGGGGTTGGGGGAGGGGAAAATGGGAGTTATTGCTTTGGGTATAGAGTTTCTGACGAAAAGGTTTCAGGAACAGATAGTGGTAATGACTGCACAATATTGTGAATATAACTAATGTCACTGAATTGCATACTTAAAAATGGTTAAAATGGCAAATTTTATGGCATATTTATTTTACCACAATTAAAAAGGGAAAAAAATGTATCAAGGATAAAGAACACATATGTAATCTCTAACTTGCATGTGTGAGCACCCTATATATGCAGTGCTATGGAAAATTCTAAAACATGTATGTTTAAGGGGGAAACTAGCATAACAACTTTTTGTTTCCTTTTGAAAAAGGAGTGGAACAGGTAGATTGTGTGTGTGTATATAGATACATACACACAAACACACACACACACACACACACATACTCATCTGTAATAAAACATGAGGAAAGATATCTAATGAAATTAACTCCACATAACTGGAAAGACTTTAGGAGTCTGACAAAATACCAGGTTTTGACAAGGTTGTAGATCAACAGGAATGCACACACACTGCTGATGATACACTCTCACCCAATGGTGTAATTTGGCAATCAATTTGGCTATTTCCAGTAAACAGTTACATATCTGTCAGCCCAGCAGTTTAATTCCTATATGACCCTAGATCAGTGCTCTCTAATGAAATTTTCATTGATGGAAATATTCTATATCTATGCTTTTTGATATGGTAGTCAATGGCCACATGTGATCTACTGAGCATTTGAAACGTGAATGAGGAATGGAATTCTTAATTTCACTTAATTTAAAATGAAATTTAAATAGCCACATGTGATAGTAGCTACGTATTAGACTATGTAGTCCTAGAACTCACACATGTGCACGAGAAGATATATATAAACTGTTCATCTCAGTCTTGTTCGTGGTTACAAAAAAATTGGAATCTACTAATAGGAAAATGGATTTTAAAATTGCGTGGTATTTAAGTAACAAAACATCAAAAGTGGAAATGAATGAGTGAGGGCTACAGGTAGTAAGAGGGCTAAATCACAAAGCAATGTACAAGGAAAAAGCAGGTTGCAGACAGAGGCATGAAATAGCAAACAGGACATCATATATAAAGTTTAAAAACATCTGAAGTAATATTATATATTTCTTAGGGATACATGCAACAAACAAACAAAAAAGGATATTAGTATCCCAGTACTCCCTAATACAATCAAAGGAACAGTGACTACTGGTCCCATTGCTGAGACAATTAGGCCTATTGCAGGAGTTCAGCACCAGGTCTTTGGCCTCACGCCCTAGGGAAGCCAGGCATTGAAAACAGAAAGACAGCAGATATAGAAAAAAAACAGTGACAGCAGAGATCCCATGTCATCCCTCAATCTTGGTTTCAGGGCACAGCATTCTTAATGTCTAGATACCTTCTCCTGACTCTTCTGAGCCAGGGACCTTACTGGTATTGTTTTCATTAATCCAGAGAACACCTACTCTTAAATTCTTAAGAAATAATCTATGCTTATTTCTATATCCATGTAACAATTATTTTTAAAATTTTTAGTAATGTGATACCATAATATAATAAAAAAATATTTTTTGTTTTAAACTTACAACTTCTCTGGGAGGAGTCACCGAAGAAACAGGTCGAGGAACACTCGGTGGCTGTCTAGAAGCTTTCGCTTGATTTTTGCCATCTGACCTGAAAGAGAGAATTACTTTTGAGCTAAGATGAGATTAGATCATTCCTCCGTGACATGTTACACATACCTTGCATTTTCTCAAATACAGAATAATGATGTTGGTAGTGGTGGTAATGACGGTCACAATGACAGCTAAAACTTTTATGGCATTTTTAACAGCTTTCACACATTTTTAATCTTTACAGTACCAGAAAGTTTTATTAACCCCATTTTACAATTAAATAACCTAAAATTCTAAGGAACCATAAAATTTGGCCAATTAGGCCAGTGTTTCCAAACTTTTCTCCTCAGGTTCTCCTAAAATCAAAGAGTAAATGCATATTCTAAAGCTGAATACACAAAACATGTAGTCATTCTAAAAATTAGGAAGCCCCAGAGGAGCAAAGAAACTGGTTGGAAAGATAACAACTAAATTTTAGACATGCTGAGGTGACAGCAAGTCAGCTCAGTAGAGATGCATAGGAAAGAGCTATGGTTATGGAACTAAAATTTCAGAGATGCAGATTGGAAAATTATTTATGGATTGGTCTGTTCGAGTATGAAAGGAAGTAAGAGAAAGAAAAAATAGGAAGATAAATCTGTTTTAGAATATGTTAAAAATTAAAAGCTAATATCAGGGTACCCTAGCAAAATATTATGTACTAAGTAAGAAATCACTATCATAATAAACTAGTTTTTTATCATAATAAAAACCAATTTTTAAGTAATTACACTGTGCCAGTAATGAGCTATGGATTTTATTTGTTAATATTTTATTTGTTAATATGTGTTACTTTCAGAGGAAGTAAACCAAAGCTCAGAGAGTTTTATTTATTATTCCAGTTCATAATTCTAGCAAATGACAAGCTGCAACTTCAATTTAGGATCTGATTACAAGGCTATGCTAATGTATGTTGTATCTAATGCCAGCATGTTTGAAGTGATAGTTGACACACAGTTGTACATGAGTCGGACACATAGACCAGAAATGTCAGGTGTTTGAATTCTGACAGACCTTCCTTCCACCAAAACTTATTTCTTAAAAACCTACAATTCACAAAATATGCTTTCAATATTTGAAATACTCTTCCTCTATGAGAACTGATACTTCAAACAGACATGGAAGAAAAATTTTTGACATTTACATTTTTTACCTTTATCCCATATTTTTATCTCAAATTAAGAACCCCAATTAAGAAATTGTAGCCCAAAATTATATTTACCCCAGTATCAGGAATCATTGTCAAGCAACATGAACACTAAGGGCTATTTTCAGTAGCATTCAAGCTGGTCATTATAACCCTTTCCCTCACCATTATTAGAGGTGGCTGAGTCACCACTATCCTTTAACCCAAGCTAACTCTTAGAACTCTATTTTTAAACCAACCTCTATGATATGACTATCTTCATTAAAAATTACTTTAAATTATTTAATATGAATTTAAAAGAAAAAAATCTAAGTACTCATATGTTTGTGATCTCTTCTTTCGGAAGTAGCTTTTCCACAGCTGATCTCTCTTGATGAAGACGAAAGCAGCAAATACAATAAGGGGAACAATTGCAAAGAAGAATACCAGAAGTCCATCTCTCAATGCAGTATTCTTTTCTAGAGAAAAAAGTTTTATATTAATGATCATTAAATTAGAAGTTAATGCATTTTAACTAAAACATATTAGGTGATTATAAATGTTTTACATTAATTTTCACATTGTTCAAAAGTGAAGCTAACAGAAATTGAATACATTGAGAAGTCCTGCTCATACCTCAACCTGGCCTACTTCATTTTTGCCTTCTCATTAGACAACCGCTTTCATTAGTTTCTTATACAATCTTATACTAGTTCTTCATGCAAATAAAAGCAAAAAATAAAGTATGTTTTTATTGCCAACCCTTCCTTATACACAAGTTGGGGTATCATAAACACTATTCAGCACATTTTTTTTCACTTATCTATATATCTTCCCAAACTGTACATAGAGGACCAGCTCATTTTCCACACAACTACACAATACTCCATTACGAGGATGTCTTACAGTTTATTTAACCAGTACCCTATGGATACTTTTATTTTTCCAGTCTTTTGCTATTCTAAAACAATGCTATAATAAATAACTTTGTACATAGGGAATATCATACTGGTACAGCTGTATGTATAGAATAATTCTACGGAAGTAGAACTGCTATATCAGAGAGTAAATGCAGTCATCATTTTTAAAAGTCAAATTATCCACCACAGCGGTGGCAACAAGGCAAAATTCACAGCTTCTGGCATCCAGTGAGGGGGAAAAAAATTACAGGACATGCAAAGAAGAAACATACGACCCAAAATCAGGAGAAAAATCAATCAGTCAAAACTAAGAAATGATACAGATGACAGAATTACTAGACAAAGACACTAGAAGTTATTTTGACTGTATTCCACATGTTCAAGAAGCTGGAATAATACAGCTATGTAGAGACATGAAAGTTATTAAAAAAAAACAAACAAACAGAACTTACAGAAACAAAACCTACAATGTCTATGATAAAAAACACACTGGATGGAATTACTGGAAGATCAGACATCACAGAGTAAGAGTGAACTTGAAGAATTACAATAGAAACTATTCAAAATTAAATACAGAAAAAAAAGAATTTAAAAAAATCAAAGCAAATCAGTGAGATGTGAAAAAACTCCAAGTAGCCAAATATACATGCAACTGGAGTCCTGAAGGAGAAAAAGAAAGACATAAAAAATATTTAAAGAAATAAGGACCACAACCTTTCCAAATTTGAAGGAAACTATAAAAGCATAAATCCAAAAAGGCCAACAAATCCCAAGCACACCAAGGCACGTTATAATCAAATACTAAACACCAGAGAATAAAGAGAAAATCTCACAAGCAACCACAGCAAAAAAGATACCTAAAAAACAAAAGACCAAAAAAGAAAAGATGATGGCCCACTTCTCAGGAAAAGTAATGCCAATCAGAAGACAATGGAGAAATATCTTTGAAGAAGTAAATGGGGGGGGTAGAGGAGGACACGGACTGTCACTCTTAAATTCTTAACCCAGTTATCATTCAAGAAGGAAAGCAGGGGCGCCTGGGTGGCACAGCGGCTAAGCGTCTGCCTTCGGCTCAGGGCGTGATCCCAGCGTTATGGGATCGAGCCCCACATCAGGCTCCTCTGCTATGAGCCTGCTTCTTCCTCTCCCACTGCCCCTGCTTGTGTTCCCTCTCTCGCTGGCTGTCTCTCTCTCTATCAAATAAACAAATAAAATCTTTAAAAAAAAAAAAGAAGAAGGAAAGCAAAATAAAAAATGTTTAAGATACACAAAAACTAGGGGTGCCTGGGTGGCTCAGTCAGTTGAGGGTCTGACTCTTGATTTCAGCTCAGGTCATGGTCTCAGGGTCATGAGATGGAGTCCCGTGTTGGGCTCTGTGCTCAGCAAGGAGTCTGCTTGTCCCTTTCCTTCTGCTCTTCCCCCTGCTCATTCTCCCTCTCTCTCTCTCAAATAAATAAATAAAATCTTATTTAAAAAAAAAGATATACAGAAACTAAAAGTATTAGTAACTGGCAAACCTACATTATAAGAAAGTGAAAATAAGTCCTTCCAGCAAAAATTCAGTGATACCAGATGGAAAGAATTTTATACACAAGTATTAAGAGCATCAGAAATGGTAACTATGTGGGTAAATATAAAGACCTTTTCTATCATTTAAATCAATTTAAAAGGGGTGTCTGGGTGGCTCAGTCAGTTAGGTATCTGCCTTCAGTTCAGGTCATGATCCCAGGGTCCTGGGACTGAGTCCCTGCTCAGCAGGGAGTCTGCTTCTCCCTCTCCCTTGGCCCGCAGTTCCCCCTGCATGTGTGCGTGCGTGCTCTCTCTCCACCCCCCCATGTCAAATAAATAAAATCTTTAAAAATAAATAAATAAATTTAAAAGATAACCAACTGTTTAAAGCAGAAATACTAACAATGTGTGGTAGGGTTTATAACATATGTGGAAGTATGACAACAGCACAAAAGCCAGGAGGAGAGAAATGGAAGAAGCAGAGTGAAGTGGTAAAACATCACATGGAGATTGTGATAGAAAAGTATCAATACAACTGATTTAAACACAAACATCAATAATCAAATTAAATGTAAGCGGTCAAAACAAGTCAATTAAAATGCAGAGACTGGCAGACCGACCAAAAGAGCAAAACCAAGATGTGCCTGGCTGGCTGAGTCTGTAAAGTGTGTGACACTTGATCTCAGGGTTGTGAGTTCAAGCCCCATATTGGGAGTGGAACCTACTTAAAACAAAACAAAACAAAACGAGCAAGACCAAACTATATCCTGCCTACCAGAAATTCACTTTAAATATAAAGACTTACAAGGTGCGGCACTGAGCATGGAGCCTGCTTGGGATTCCTTTTCTCCCTCTCTCTCTGCCCCTCCCTTCTTGCCCCCACTCACACACACTTGCTCTCTCTCTCACTCTAAAAAATAAAAATAAAAAATATAAATAAATAAATAAATATAAAGACAGAAACAGATTCAAAGTGGAAGAATGAGAAAGGATTTCCCATGCTGACAATTAAAAGAAATCTGGAGTAGCTATATTAATTCCTAACTGCACAGCATAGAATATTACCAGGTATAAAGAGAGCTACCTCATAATGATAAAGGGGTCAATTTATCAACAGAACAGAGTTTCACAATACACAGAACAAAAACTGACAGAACTGCAAGGACAAACAGGCAAATCAGCAGTTAGAATAACACCAGAGATTTCAATATTCCTCTCAGTTAACTGACAGAACAAGCATTTAAAAGTCAGCAAGGAGATATAAAACTTAAGCATGTCAACTAACATGAACTAATTATTTATAAAACACTCTAACCAATCTTAGCAGAATACACATTCATTTCAAGTGTACACAGAACTTATTAATGAGATAAACCATAATCTGGGCCATAATACAAGTTTCAGAAAATGTAAAAGTTTTCAAGTCATATAAATTATGTTCCCTGACTACAGTGTAATAAATGGGAAATCAATAACACTAAGATATCTGGAAAATCCCTCAGATACTTCAAAACAAAGCAAAGCATTTTTAAATAACTCATGAGTCAAAGGAAAAAATAAAAATATATTAGAAGTTTTTTTGAGCTGAATTAAAACAAAAGATTGTATTTTATATAAATTGGTATAATGCAAAAAAAGTAGTTTGAGAGGAAAACTGATAGCACTACAACACCTATATTAGAAAAGAAAAAAGGTTTCCAATCAATGACCTCATCTTCTACCTTTAGAAACTGGAAAAAGAACAACAAATGAAACTCAAAGTAAGAAGTCTGGGAGAAAATATTTTCAAAGCACATGTGTCGTAAAGAACTTGTATCCAGAATAAAGAACTCAAGAGGACAACCTAACTAAAAACTAGACAAAATGATTTGAACAGACACATCACCTAAGGTATGTGGATGGCAAATAAGCACACAAAAAACGTTCAACATCATTAGTAATTAGAGAAATACCATTCATCTGCTAGAATGGCTAAAATTTAAAAAGACTGACCATACCAAGTGTTGGGGAGGATGTGGAAAAATTAGAACCCTCATATACAGCTGGAGAGAATATAAAGTGGTACAACCACTAGGAAAACAGTCTGGCAGTTTCTTAAAATGTGAAACATAAGCATACTCTATGAGCCAACCATTCTTCTTAGTATTTACCCAAGAGAAAGAAAGCATATATTCTCCAGGAAGATACTGGTGAACAAGGAGTTCATTCATAGTCTATTAGGAAAAAAAAATAAGTAAATAAGTAATTACTATAGTATGTGATACTGCTTACAATAAAAGGAGAACAAATAGAAGGGGCATATTAATTCAGATTTAGGCAGGGAAAACTTCCGAGAAAATAAGGTGTAAACTGAAATCTGAGTAGCCATTAGCCAAATTTCCACAATGTGAATAGAATACTTTATGAAGACCAGAGGTAAGAGAGTAGTAGCCTATTAGAGGAAATAAAAGAAGTTACAATGTCTTTTTTTTTTAAGAAATTTATTTATTTAATTGAGAGAGAGCAAGTGAGCACGCGCCCATGCGCACATACAGGAGACAGGGCAGAGGGAGAGGGAGAGGGAGAGGGAGAGAGAGAAATCTCAAACATACTCCCTGCTGAGCCCAGAACTGGGTGTGGAGCTCAATCCCACAGCCCTGAGATAATGACTTGAGGCAATATCAAGGGCGAGACCCCCAACCAACTGAGCTACACGGGCACCCCAAGAAGTTACAATGTCTTAAGCATAGTGAAAAGAGGCTGGAAAGTTAAGCTAGGGGCAAATCATAAAGGATATTTAAGCCACGTTAAGGATTTCTGGACCTCATCCTAATAGCAATGTAGAAGCACTAAATTCAAAGCAGGACAATGACATAATCAAAACAATTCCTGAAGAGAAACACTAAAATTCTGTATTATAGTATGTAACATGGATTATAGGAAGCAAGATGAGAAAGAGGGAGCCTAGTTAAGAGGCTATTATGTACATCCAGGCAAGAAATTGAAGGTAATTAATAGGGATTAAAAAAGTAGAAACATTCATGAGAAATTTAGGAGGCAGAATCACCATATTTAGTGTATAACCAATGTGGGAATGAGGGAGAAGTACAAGGATGCCCAATTTCTGACATGGGTCATTGGGTCATCAACTAATTTTCCTCTACATTACTTGCCATTGTATGTAGGTCCACTGTCCACACTTCCTCCGTATCCTTTAGTCTCACAATTTGGGGGAGCCCAGCCATTTTCACAGTGACAATTCTTATTGCTATTACATACCTTCAAAACAATCAAAAAAGCACTTTGGTTAATTGTGAATATTGCTCTGCATCATAAACTCAAGAACAGAAACCAAAAAAAGGACTAAGTTCATGCAAATCCACAGGCACTCTTTTTTGTAAGAATGAAAAATTTGTCAGATATCTAAATTCCCCCACATCTAAAAATCTGGGAAAGTCTCACCTAACCCTCATTGGGAATTCTCATGGTTCAATGCTACTTTTATGAACAAACCAAAAGAGAATATTACCTACCCCATGTCCATGACACTTTTTCTGAATATCACAGTCATAATTCAGAACAGAAGCATTTACACACTGGAAGTTTCTACAAATCTGAAAAAAAAAATGAAGTAATGAGTAAGGAAAAACTGAACACGTTAATCAAGTACCCAGAAGAAAAGAGCTAGGCACAGATTATTTCATGCTGAATTCTTTTAAACTTTCAAGGAATTGCTAACATATTATATATATATAAAAATGTAGAAAAGTAAAATTAACATAGAACTATCAAAAAAGACAAGGATGACAAAAAGGACAAAAACAATGATAAAATTATAATCTATCCTTCCATACAAATATAGATGCGAAAACCCTTAGTAAAATATTCACAAATGGACTTTTTCAAATCAAAAGTAACCAGATACAGTTGATATCACTATTATAAGAAAAGCTCAATGATAGGAAATCTGTTACCATAATATTTCACATAAATTGTCATTAGTACAAGACATCAAAACAGTATTCCATAAAATTTAAAACCCAATTTTTAAAAAATTCTTCCAAAATAAGAATAAAAGTTTACTTTGCTGATAAGATAAAACCTATCTTCCAGTATCATGATTAATGATGAATTAATAGAGGCATTTCTATTAAAAGCACTATTGAAAATAAGTCATTATTATCTTATATAGTTCTAGAAATTCTGAGATATGAAACACAAATGAGTCCTAAATATTGAAAGAGATATAAAAAATATCATTATATGAGAAAAATATTACAGACCTAAAGGGATCGGCTAAAAACTTAGTAGAAATTTTCCACTTTTCCAGAAAAAACTTAGGAAAAACTGTTCTTTAGGGATAAGTTAGAAGAAAAAGACTAACTTTTCTTAAAGATTATGGAGTGCAATTTTAAAATTTTATTAAGCAACCAACTACACAAAATCAGAATGCTTAAATGCTCTAATGAAATAAAGAATAATTAGAGAATAATGCAATATCAACAGATACCTTTATTATTCTAAAAATACATAAATTTCAACATTATTGCAGAGTCAGAGGATCCCCAAATTCTCCAATAACTTTCAGTTACTTTTTAAATAAGAAATACATTCATATGATTAGAAATTTTTAAACTACAGAGGATTCCACAGTAAATAAGTCACTCCTCACTTGTCCTCCACCCACCCGTTTCTCTGAATAAAGATTTCAAAATACTTTTTTCATATATATATGCATTTCAGAGGAGATATTTAACAACAGCTTTTCTATTCAACTAAAAGGGGACTTTTCTTTCAATAACTGACTTACAGTGGATGATTGAACCATTAAATAAGGGCACAGAAATAAGATAAAATGTGTGAATATCTGGCAGACTCACTTTAGGGGACAGAACTTCCTAGTTCTTAGTAGGAAAGGGTGTTCTGACTGGCATTGTTTACTTTGTGGAATGAGTAGGACCAAACTGGAAGGAATACCTTGATAAGTTGCTTGAAGGGGTAAAGTAAGAATCCTCTACAACACTACCCAGCCTCCACCACCACCACCAACCACAAGTGAAGGAGGGCAGATGAAGTTAACTACAGGACTTCCTGCTTACTAATTTCAGACTGTGACTTTGGAGCCAAGGCTGAACTACCTAGGATAATAAAAAAGGAGCGGAAGAGTTCTCTTTTTCCATTTCTTTTCCCACTTAATGTTTAGCCCCTCCCCTAAATAAATGTTGAATAAATATATAAAGCTTGAAACTAGTATTACACTATATGTTAACTAAACTGACTTTAAATAAAAAATTTAATATACTTATATACATACATATGTGTGTGTGTGTGTGTGTGTGTGTGTGTGTGTGTGTGTATGTGTACTGTCAGCCTGCTCAAAGTCCCCAGAGTCCAGCCTTTGGTAGAGACCAGAAAGGAAAGGATCCAACCTATCCTATTTTACTGCTATAGAAAATGTTTGGTGTTTCGTTCCATCAGTATATAAGTATAGGTACCCATACCAAGCATTTGCTACCCCTATACATGAAAGTTGTTGACATGGTAATACAACACAAAAAGACAAAAATTTTAAATAAAACACAAAAAGATAAAAGCCCTTAAAATATACCTACATATGTTAGTAATCAAGTAGAATTTAAAGTCAATATTTTTTCAACAAAAAAATGGTGTGAGGGGGTTTGGAAGTAATAGTGGTACATCTTATATGGGAGAAATGCAAACTAAAATAATAATGCAGCTTTTTGTCAATAGGATGCCAAAAATTAAAAAGACGGATAATATATTTTTCAAAAATAAGACACCCTCATATACAATTAGTGGAATATAAATTATTCACATCTTGTTGAAAAGTAAATTGACAGTTTCTATCAAATTTTAAATGTATATATCCCTTAATTTAAAAATCTATTCCAGGAAATCTATCCTACAAAAGTACTTACAAAAGTAGATGAGATTAGATGAGATTAGGGGTGCCTGAGTGGCTCAGTTGGGTAAGCATCTGCCTTCAGCTCAGGTCATGATCGCACGGTTCTGGGATTAAGCCTCACGTCAGGCTCTTTGTTCAGTGGGGAGTCTGCTTCTCCCTCTGCCCCTTCCCCACACTCATGATCTCTCTCTCTCTCAAATAAATAAATAAAATATTTTTTAAAAAGCAGATGAGATTAGAAGAGTGTTCAGTCCTGGTGAAGTCAACCAACCAACCAACTACAGACAATATAAACTTCTGCAATGTGGTTAAGTCAAGAGTGTATCTATAATGGAATGAAGTAGATTTCCATATAATGACATGAAGGATCTCTGCACTGTGCTATTGAGTAAAAACATTTCAGAATTTTATTTAAAGTCTCATCCCATAGTCTAATGGGGTGGTGGGGAGTATAGGCACTTGTAAATGCCCAGAAAGAGAACCGGATAGATATAAAACCCAGTGTTAACAGTAGTTACCCCTAGGAAATGAGTTTCAAAAGAGGGGAAATTACTAAGGTATGAGCAAGGGACCTTAATTTTTTGTTCTCCACAATATTTTTAATTTTTTAACAATGAAAATGTGATCTTTCCTTTTTTATTTTTAAAAAATATTTTATTTATTCATTTGAGTGACAGAGACAGAGAGAACACAAGCAGGGGGAGAGGCACAGGGAGAGGGACAAGCAGACTCCCCGCTGAGCTGGAAGCTCAACAGGACACTGGGCTAAATCCCAGGACCTGGCGATCACGACCTGAGCGGAAGGCAGATGCTTAACCATCTGAGCCACCCAGGCTCCTCATCTCATAATCTTTTTTAAAAACTTTTTTCCAAAAGAAGAAAAAACTTAGATTGGGCCATGAAATAATACGCAATCATATGCTTGCTCATGCTTAAAACTAAACGACTCTGAAAAGAATTGGGCAAAACTTCTATTAGGCAAACTTGAGGTAAAATTTAAGAGAAAACCACGAAGATATACCAAAGGGACATTTTGAACCAATAAAAGATATAACTCACAACTAAAACATAATAGTCAACAAACTCTGCCACAAACATAAATTCAGCATTCGTAGTGCAAAAAATGTTATACACGTGGGAAATGAAAACAGAAAGCTACTAGGAGACTCTTACATTCCTTTCTCTAAATCTTGAACACATTAAGAACAACAAATAAGCATCTGAAAGACCTGAAAATATAATTATCAAATGCTCTACATTATAAGGGAGAATATGCTCTTCAAATGCAGTTGGAATATTTATCCAAGAGTGAACACAGAGTGAACTCATTAAACATGGATGTTTCATTCCTAGAAATGACCAAAGATATTAAACCAAGCACCAAATCTGACACGAACACCTGATAGCTTTTACAGCCATTAAAGCATGCCCAATTTCCAAAGCAGAGTCATTTTCATGGTCAGGAAATCTTCTTGCCATCTCTTTCGTACATTTTGGGAAAGGGAAAAGGCATGTTTTGTTGGTTATGATTTTCAAACCAGGCAATCAAGCACTCTCTGATATAGCAATTGGTTCAGAGAAAAATCTCATAACTTTCATAACACATACATTTTTAAGTAATCAACCATTCCAGTAAACTGAATCACCACTGTTATAAATTCTTTCCACCACAGAATCACTCAGCCTCTGAATGACAACAAAAGTCTCTAAATGTCAATGCTGTCAATCAAACTGACAGAACACTTCTGAAGAACAGGGTGCCAGTTTACCTTTGTTTTTTCATTTTTTTTTCTTAAAACAAAATACACTGTATATGGCTAAAAACCAAAGTGCTGAAAGTCTTTATCTGAAACAACTCCATGACCCATTTCTATCTACTCTGCCAGTCCAGCAGTCCGGAAGCAACTACCATTTTTTTCTGACAATTCCCTCCCTATTTTATTTTATTTTATTTATTAATTTATTTAAGATTTTATTTATTTATTTGACAGAGAGAGACAGCCAGCGAGAGAGGGAACACAAGCAGGGGGAGTGGGAGAGGAAGAAGCAGGCTCCCAGCGGAGCAGGGAGCCCGATGTGGAGTGGGTCTCGATCCCAGGACACTGGAATCATGCCCTGAGCCACAGGCAGAAGCTTAACAACCCAGCCACCCAGGCGCCCCACCCTCCCTATTTTAAATTAGTATACTATTTCTTTTTTTCTTTCTTTTTTTTTGGGGGGGGCAGGTAGTTTCCAGCCTTTTTTTAATTGAAATATACATATTCCTAAAATTTGATTAGTTTCAGGTGTACAACATAGTGATTCAATAATTATATATATTACAAATCACCAAGATAAGTGTAGGTACCATCTGTCATCATGCAAGGTTATTACAATATTATTGATTATATTCCCAATGCTATACTTTTCATCTCCATGACTTACTTTGTGCTATTTCTTGATTTACCTATTCTAGACATCATCAACTCTTGCCCTTTATGATAGATAAGAATTCAGCTTTCTTTTTTTTCTTTAATGTTTTTTTATTATATTATGTTAGTCACCATACAGTACATCCCTGGTTTCTGATGTAAAGTTCGATGATTCATTAGTTGCGTATAACACCCAGTGCACCATGCAATACGTGCCCTCCTTACTACCCATCACCAGTCTATCCCATTCCCCCACCCCCTCCCCTCTGAAGCCCTCAGTTTGTTTCTCAGAGAATTCAGCTTTCTAACATGATCCCAAATGCCCCTCCTTTGTCTTCTCAAAGTAAATATTGCTTCATATTTACATCACTAATACTGGGATATTATCCCACCAGCACATTACACATCACTATTGCCTAAGCAAGTTCAGAACTAGGTGAGGGGCGCCTGGGTAGCGCAGTCGTTAGGCGGCTGCCTTTGGCTCAGGGTGTGATCCCAGCGTTCCGGATCAAGTCCCACATCAGGCTCCTCCGCTGGGAGCCTGCTTCTTCCTCTCCCACTCCCCCTGCTTGTGTTCCCTCTCTCGCTGGCTGGCTATCTCTGTCAAATAAATAAANAAATTTTAAAAAAAAAAAAAAAAAAAAAAAAAAGAACTAGGTGAAAAAAAAAAACGGGAGGCTGACAACTGGAAATTAAAGTATCATCTTTATTTTCAATAAGGCATTTAACATGACTAAAGCAAACAGCAAAATGGGCTTTCCTAATACTATACCCCCCCAAATCAAACTTACCTGCCTAATCACAGGTTGCTCTGGACAACCAGAGTCCTCCCCCCACAGAAGCAGAGCCTGCCCTGCTAATTTTACTGCATGGCTGAGAGAGTAGACCAGAATGTACCCTCTCTGCAGGCAGGTATATCTGAGGAGAGAAGACAGAAGGGGCTGAGGCACCCATGCCCAGTGTCTTCTCCCAAACTCATTAATTACATCAATGAGTGAAAGAGGGTGTGAAAGAGGAGGACACTGAGGCTGAGAGCATTATTTATTTTTTTCTAGCTTTACTGAGATATAACTGATGTATAATATTGTGTGACTTTAAGTTATATAACATAGTGATTTTTAAAACCTGTATTCTGAGAAATGAGTGCCACAGTAGGATTGGTTAACACCTCCATCATTCCACATAATTACCATTTCTTTTTTGTATTGAGAACATTTAAGATATACTCTTAGTACTTTCAAGTATATAATAGTGTTGTTAACTATGATAAAAATGCTGAATATTAGATTCCCAGAATTTATTCATCTTTAAACTGGAAATTTAGACCCTTTGACTAATTAACATCTCCCCATTCCCATCAGCTCCCTACCTCGAGTCCCTGGCAATCACCATTTTACTTTCTCTTTCTATTAGCTGGGCTTTTTACATTCCACATACAAATAAGTTCATACAATATTTGTCTTTCTCCATTTGACTTTTTTCACTTAGCGTAACACCCTCAAGATACATCCATGTTGTCACAAGTGGCAGGATTTCCATGGCTGAATAATATTTCATCATATATATATATATATATATATATATATATATATATACCACATCTTCTTTACCCATTAATCAGCTGATGGCTACTTAGGTTATCTTGGCTATTGTAAATAATGCTACAATAAGCACAGGAATACAGATATCTCCACAGGATCCAGTTTTCATTTCCCTTGGATATACACCAGAAGTGGGATTGCTGGATCATATGGTAGATCTATTTTTCATTTTTTGAGGAAACTCCATACTATTTTCCACAGTGGCTATACCAATTTACACTCCCACCAATGATGCACAATAGTTCCATTTTCTCCATATCCTCATGAACACTTATCTCTTGACATTTGATGAAAGCTACGTAACAAGGATGAGGTGATAACTCATTGTGGTTTTACTTGAATTCCCCTAATGATTAGTGAGGTTGAACACTTCTTCATCTACCTGTTGGCTATTTGTTGTCTTTATATAAATGTCTATTCAGGTCCTTTGCACATTTTTTTAAATTGGATTGCTTTTTTGTGATTGAGTTATATGAATTCCTTACATATTTTGGATATTAACTCCTTATCAGATATATGATTTGCAAATATTTTCTCCCATCCCAAAGGCTGCCTTTTCATTCTATTTCTTTTACCGTGCAAATGCTTTTTAATTTTACATAGTCCCATTTAATTATTTTTGCTTTTGTTTCTTCTGCTTTTGATGTTATATTTTTTAAAAAAATCACTGCCAAGACCAATGTCAAGGAGCTTTCTCCCTTGTGTATTCCTCTAGGAGTTTTACAGTTTCAGGTCTTGTGTTCAAATCTTTAATCCATCTTGAATTATTTTTGTGAGTGGTATAAGATAGGGGTCCAGTATCACTGAATATTCAATAGCATATGAATATCCAGTTTTCCCAATACCACTTACTGAAAACATTATCCTTTCCTCATTGAGTAGTCTTGTTGAGTAGCCTTGTCAAATACTAGTTGATCATATATGCAGGGTTCTTTCTAGGCTCTTGATTCAGTTCCACTGATCTCTGTGTCTATTTTTATTCAAGTACTATACAATACTACTTCTTTCCATCCATGAACATAGGATATCTTGCCATTTATTTGTGCCTTTTTCAATTTTTTTCATCACAGTCTTGGGGTTTTCAGTGAACACATCTTTCATCTCCTTGCTTAAATTTATTCATAAGCACTTTTTTTGAAGCTATTGTGAATGGGATGGTTTTATTTCATTTTAAGTTAGTTCACTGCTAGTGTATGTACATGCAACTGATATCTGTATGTTGACCTTGTATCCTACAACTTTACCAAATTCACAGATTAGTTTTAACAGTTTTTTTGGAAGTCTGTAGAACTTTATATTTAAAAGATGGTATCATATCATATCAAACAAAAACAATGTCACTTTTTCTATTCTGATTTGGATGATTTTTAATGTCTTTTTCTTGCCAAAATGCTCCAGTTAGGACTTCCAGTACTATGTTGAATAAGAGTAGTAGGAGTGGACATCCTTGTTTTATTTCCGATCCTAGGTGAAAAGCTGTCAACCTTTTACTACTGAGTATGATGTAAGTTTTGGGTTTATCTTAAATGGCCTTTATTACGTAGAGGTACATTCCTTCTATATCCAATTTGTTCAAAGGTTTTTATCAAGAAAATATGCTGTATTTTGTCAAATAGCTTTTCTGCATATTAGAGGATCATGATTTTATCTTTCGTTAATATGGTGTATCATATTTATATATTTGGTTATATTGAACCATCCTTGCATTCTGGGGATAAATACCACTTGATGATGGTGTATGATCTTTTTAATGTGTTGAATTCAATTTGCTAGTATTTTGCTGACAATTTATGCATCCAAATTCATCCAAGATATTGGACTGTAATTTTCCTTTTTTGCAGTGTCTTTATTTGGCATCAGGGTGATGCTAATGTTGTAGAATGAGTTCTGGAGTGTTCTCTTCAATAGTTTGAAGAGTTTAAGAAGGACTGGAATTAATTCTTTAAATGTTTGGTGGAACTCACTAGTTAAACCATCAGATCCTGGGCTTTTCTATGTTGGAAGATTATTGATTGCTGATTCACTTTCCTTTCGTGTTATTGGCCTATTCAGATTTTCGATTTCATCATGATTTAGTCCTGGTAGGCTGTATGTTTCTAGAAATTTCTCTGTTTTCTCTAGGTTATCCAATTTATTAGCATATAACTGTCCATAGTAGTCTCATGAACCTTTGTACTACTGTGGTATCAGTTGTAATGTCTCCTCTCTTCTTATTTTATTTGAGTCTTCTTTTTTCTTAGCCTAACTAAAGGTTTGTCAATTTTGTTTATATTTTCAAGAAACCAGCTCTTATTTCTTTGGTCTTTTCTATTGTTTTTCTGGTCTCTATTTCATTTATCTGCCCTGATCTTTGTTATTTCCTTCCTTCTTCTAACTCTGGGCTTAGTTTACTCATTTTCTATTTCCTTGAGGTATAAAGTTATGTTGTTTGAGATCTTCCATTTTCCTTAATGTAGGTGTTTATTGCTATAAACTTCCATCTTAGAACTGCTTTTGCTGCATCCCATAAGTTTGAGGTTGTTGTCTTACCATTTTGTTTGTTTCAAGGTATTTTTATATCCCACTGTTTATTCAGGAATGTGTTGTTTAATTTCTACATATTTGTGAATTTTTGAGCTTTTCTGTTGTTGATGATTCCTAGTTTCACACCAGTGTGGTCAGAAAACATACTTGGTATGATTTTAATCTTCCTAAATGGTACATAGGACTCTCAGATCACATCTCCTTAACGTCCTCCAAGAGTAATGTGCCGCTCTCTCAGCCTCCTAATCCACTCCCCCCCTTTCAGTCATGCAGCTCACAAGTCAGTACTCTGGATGAGGTGAGAGTGAATGGGTCCTGCACAGCTGGGAAAGCCAGGTGCTCACTCACCATTCTCATTCCCCTCATGGGAAACCACAGGCTGAAAAGATTTATCTGGCCCCTAAGTTGTGCCACCTTGGGACAGGGGTGATGCAGATAGAGTCAAACTGTTCCTCTTACCCTCTCTAATGTGTCTAAACTCACATACTTTTGCTCCAACACTGTGCTGGAACTTCTCCGCTGGAAACCTGGACTTCCACAAAGGTTCTCTCATCTGTGGGTGATTGTCTATGCTTTCCAGGGACTTACAGACTACAGCCCAGAAGAGCCAGAGCCAGAAACAGGCCACTGCAGGGTCTGCAGCCAGCATCAAGGTCTTTATGCCTATCACCTAACACACAGTGGACAAAGCTCCTCCCTTGTCCCTTGACATACGATGCTAGATCCCACAGCTCCCACAAAGGCACTTTTGTCCATTAATGGATATCAAATTGTTATTGTTGAGGTGGGGGCGGTGGGAACATGAAGGAGGAACCTCTTATTCAGCCATGTTGCTGAAGTCACTCAAAACCAAAGAGTACTGAAGTTCCTCCACAAGGAAACAATGAAGTGGGGATTAAGTATTCCTTCCCAACAATTAAAACAGAACACTGTTGATTTCAAAGCTAAGTATTAAGAGTGTATTTTCTTTCTTATATAGCTTTTGTTTTCACCACAGCAAACACTTGCCTTTCTTCTTACACAATCGGCCTTTGCCATATCAATATTCAAACCTCCACTTAAAAAAAAAAAAAAGGCTATTATGTCATTTCCTCTTTCAAGTTCCCTCTTTCTCTAGAAACCTTCCTTTAGGGACCCCTTCTCCAAATGAACTGATTATTCTCCTCGCCTGGTACATAGCTGTTATCTTGGAATTTCTCTTTGTCCTAGATTACGATTCTTTCTCTTTTTCATTTACTTCCTCATTTGCTGGAACAGTATATTAAATGATTTCCTAAGAAAAGATAAATAAAAGATCAATTTTCTGAGCCTCTGAATGTCTGAATTGTTTTTATTGTGCCCTCTCACTTGACTGATACTCTGGCAGAATTCTAGGTTGAGAATCTTTCAGAAACATGAAAGTATTGCTCCTCTGTCTTCCAGAATTCAGTTTTCAATCTCATTCCTTTGTATGTGATCTATTTTTGCTTTTGTTTGCTTTGGGTTTTTGTTTTGTTTTGTTTTTGTTTGTTTTTATCTCTGGAAGCTATCAGGATTTTTCTTCAACAAGTACTCTGTAATTTCACAATTGTCCACTTTTTCTATTTTCTTTCTCCAAAGATTTATATTAGTTGGATTTAAAAATCTTTAATTGATCCTCTCACGCTTTTATCTTTCTCTCATTTTTCTGTCTCAGTCTTTTTGCTCAGCTTCCTCTGAGAATTGTCCAACTTTATGTAACAATCCATCTACAGTTCAGTTACGTGTGCAAGAAGGGGAACAGGATACTAGCATTAGGATACGGAGAAAGGCATCTCACAGCGGATGGCCAAATATATATCAGAAGTCCCATTGTCTCACCTCCAACCTGGAGGAATAGGCAACTGCTTGCTGATGCTTTGATGACCAGACAGGAGAAGCAGGCAGACAGGACAACTAGCTAGCCTCTCCATGACTAGAATAAAAGTAGTTCCATATCCACCCCACTCTCAGCTATAACCAGTTTTTCCAAATCTGAGCTGCAAACCAACGTGTTTAGGGTTCTGCCAGGCTACAAGAGTCTTCTTGTTCACATCCCATCAGTTTGCACTGTAAGTTGTAGATTCCACTACTGTCTAGTATCTTCTATCCTCTTTCAGTTTTTCAGAACTGGTTGAAATCTTTATTTACTGTTGAAATCTCATATATTTCACACTTTAAGATTTATTCCGTATTTTGAGAGGTTTTGGCAGATAAAGAAAATAAACGAATATTACAATCCACCATGTTTTACAGATTTTTTCCCCCAGTAAATATTTTTACTCTGAACTTCATTAATTTATAATAACTGTGATGGTTATCACTTGTCCAGGACAGAGTGTCAGATCTGTGGTCAAATGTGAGGGCGCTTTTTTGGGTCAGTTTAACATATAAATTAATAAATTGAGTAAAGTAGATTGCTTTCCTAATGTGGATGAGCCTCGTCCAATAAGTTGATGGCTAGAATAGAACAAAAAGCCTGACCTAACCCTGAGTAAGAATTACTCCTGCCTGCCTGTCTTCAATCTAGGGCTGGTTTTATCTTCCTCCTGACTTGAACTAAAACATTGGCTCTTCATAGGTATTGAGACTGCCGGCTTCCAGACTAGAACTATCATCAGCTCTCCTGGTTCTCAGGCCTTTGGACTCAGGCTGGAACTGCACCATCATCTCTCCTGGATCTCCAGCTCGCAAACTGCAAATCTTGGGCCTATATCAACCCCATAATTGTATGAGTCAATTCCTTATAATTAATAAATGAATGTATACACACACACACACATATATACACACACATTATATGTGTATATATATATATACACACACACACATATATATATATACTTCCTATTGCTTCTGTTTCTCTGGAAAACCCTGACTAATGCAGATACGAAGACTGGTTTTGGAGAACAGTTTTTAAGGATGAGTTTTCTGAATTGGCCCCCAGGCTTCTGGAATTGGTTCTCTTACCTGACTACATTTAAAGATGTTAGTGACTCTATTTGCAACAGCACAGTACTGAGAATCCATGGCATGTTCTGGCAGAAAGGTATGTAAAATATCACCACTGGTTATTCCTAATCAACTTATAAGAATCAAGGATCTGGGTAATTGTGCATATGATACTTTCAAACATCTCTCTCAAACTAATAAATATGAGATCGGTGGTTACTCCTAATGTAACAGAACAAAGTAAAGAATGAAAAGAATAAGCTCAGAAACTTGAACTCTCAGGTCAAACACAACAAAAGTAACCTGAAGGAGACTCTAATCTTTTGTAGCTATAGGGCTGAGACCTCTGAAAATCAAACCCAGAATTTCATCCTACAACTGGTGAGATTACAACACAAGTTGGACCTCCTAGCTCTACAGCCTATCTACCATTAAAGTGAGGGCATTAGGGGAATAGAATGGGATCCTAAAGTTGGAAAGCAGATGTGTGGGAAGACCCTGATATCTGTATAAGAAGAAAAATTCTAGATCAAATGAACAAAAGTCTAACCTAAATCATCGAGCCCCTAAATACTGATGAGTCTACATTGCCAGTAGAAGCAGTCTCTCTACCCTCAACAGAAAAGCCCTTTCTACTCCAAAAAAAGGGATTAGCACTGCATTGCCCGAGGAAATTGTAATGGCCTCAAGTGAGGAAACTGCCATTCAAGACAATGCTGATTATCCTCAGGACTCATGGCCACTGGCCCTCCTCGCTTTTAGACCTATCACTAGTCTCAAGTCTCAGCAGGCCCCTAAAAGTGTGACCTGTTAGGAGGTGTACTAAATACCAAAAGAACTACTTGAGTTTTCTAATTTATCATGACAGAACATGTATCAGAATGGATATTAAGGGTGTGGGATAATGGTGGAAGGAACAGAAAGTTGGATGAGGCCAAATTTACCATGACACTTACTAAGTAGAGATTCTGCATTTAATGTTGCAGGTCAGAAAAAGGTTACAAAGAGCTTTAATAGTTTGTTGGTTAATCAGCTGAAACATGCACCAAAAGTTAGCCCATGCTGAGCAAGCTGGAAATGCTAGCCTTGTCTTGCTTAAAGGCACAAGAGATGATTCAAAAGCTTAGGGAAGAATGGAATGTTAAGAATGGGTCTGCCACTTCCAACCCATTTACTCACTCTGGAAGGGTCCAGCAGACATACCTTTCACCATAACTGTGAGACATAATTTGTGAGGGGAGTCCCTGCAGGCCTAAATTTCTATATCATCACTCTTACTGGTAGGCCACTTTGCATTAGGAATAACAGTCCCTGAATTGGAACACCTAATGCCATGGGAGTAATTGAACGTCAAGAGGCAGGGGCCAAGTGCAAAGGCACTTAACTGCAGAGGCAAGGTCGATATGGCTGCCATAATAAACAGCAACGTCAAAGAAGCAATCAGAAAAGTCAGACTTGCCCACACCTATGGCATTGGTTAGCTGATCATGGTGCTCCTAGAAATAAAAAGAGAGGAAGCAAATTCTGGGTCAAATGAGCAAAACAGTTCAAGGGCCCTCAATCAATTCCCAAACTTGATCCATATTACAGACCCAGAACCCCTTACATGAAGGAGAGGATGGGTCCCCTTCAGGTAGAACCCTGAGACACTGCCAAAAACGTATACTCTTAATCTTTCTCCCACTTCCCCAATAGGACCTATGGCCGTTTACCAGGGTAACTGGGCATTGTGCAAAAGGAAAATCATCAGACCTCTCAGGAACTACTGGACATTGGCTCTGAACTGACACTGAATCCAGGAGACCCAAAACATCATGGTGGCCTAACAGTCAAAGTAGGGAGCTATGGAGGTCAGCTGATAAATGAGCCTCGGCTCAGGTCCTCCTCACTCACAGGGGGCCCAGTGTGTCCCCAAACCCATCTTGTGCTTACTTCCCCAGTTCCAGAATGCATGACTGCAACAGACATAATCAGCAACTAGCACAATCCCCACACGGGCTCCCTGACCTGTGGAGTCAGGGCGATTATGGCAGGAAAGGCCGACTGGAAGCCACTAGAACTGCCACTACCTAGGAAAATAGTTAACCAAAAGCAATAAACACCACAATCCAGGAAGCACTGCAGAGTCAAGACCACCATTAAGGACTAGAAAGATAGTCCAGTTCGACTACACTATCTGGCCTGCGCAGAAGACAGACAGATCTTGGAGAACAACAGTGGATTATCAGAGGCTTAAGCAGCTGGGGAGTGTAATTGCTGCTGTAGCTACTGTGGTTCTATTGCCCGAGCAAATTCACGCATCTCCTGGCACCTGTATGCAGCTGCTGAACTGACAGACACTGTTTCTCTCCATGCTGGTCAATAAGGACCACCAGAAGCAGTCTGCTTGCAGCTGGCAAGGCCAGCAACACACCTTCACGGTCCTCTCTCAGCGGTGCAGCAACTCTCCAGCCCTCCATCGTGATTTAGTTTGCTGGGATCTTAATCAACTTTTCCTTCCACTAGGTATCACTTTGGCCTGTTCCACTGATGGCATTATTCTGACTGAACCTAGTGTGCAAAAAGTAGCAACACTGTAGACTAATTGGTAAGACAACTGCATGTCAGAGGTGGAAAGCAAATCTGAGAAAAAATCAGCAGTCTTTGACCTCAGTGAAATTTCTAGGGGGGCAGTGGTGTGGGACATATCTAGATTTCCCTTCAAAAGTGAAGGATAAGTTGTTACATCAGGCCCCGCTGGTAACCAAAAAAGAGGTAAGACAACAACTGGGCCTTTGACTTTGGGTGCGACATAGTCCTCATGTGGGCATGTTACCCAAGTCCATTTACCAAGTGACCTGAAAAGCTGCTAGTCGAGTGTGGACCAGAGCAAGAGAAGACTCTGCAGCAAGTCCAGAATGCTACACAAACTGCTCTGCCAATTGGGCCCTTGCTCCAGCAAATCCAGTAGTGCCTGAAATGTCAGTGGCAGACGGGATGCTGTCTGGAGCCTCTGGCAGTTCCTGAGAGGTGAACAGCACTACACTACTACTTAGGATTTTGGAGCAGAATCCTGCTGTCCTCTGCAGATGACTACTCTCTTTTTTAGTTACAGCTCATGGCCTGCTACTTAGGCCTTACTAGACTGAACATTTCACCATAAGCCATTAAGTTATCATGGGACCTGAACTGTCCATCATGAATTGGGTGTTACCTGACCCACCAAGCCTTAAAGTCACGGGCACAGTAATATTCCATCATCAAATGGATGGAAGTGGCAGATACATAGCCTAACCAGGTTCTAAAGGTAATATAGTAAGTCACGTGAAGAAATGGCCAAAATGCCCATCGTCTCCCTTCCTGCTTAACTGCCTTCTCTCTCCCAGTCTTTAGACCAGAACTATACAATCAGCTCTTCTGAGTGTCCAGCTTGCCTACAGAAGATACTGGATCTTAGGTCTTGTTAACCTCCATAATCATGTAAGCCAATTCCATATAAGAAATCACACACACACACACACACACACACACACACACACACTCTATTAGTTGTGCTTCTCTGGAGAACCCTGACTAATACGTTGACCAGTATTTCTCACTTATGCCTAGACCAAAAACCAAACAAATACCTAAAATAATTGAAATGTGCAAATGTTTAGGAACAGCTTTAAAGCCTTTACCACACTGAGCGGGATGCAACACCCAACAGCAAAAAGGTATATGGGCATGAAAAAGTAATGAGTATTGTCCTACTTCTATTAACTTAAGCCCATTCTAGTGGCTCTCTTTATGAACGCCATGCTGGTATCCTCTCAAAATTGGCATGTTGAATGATGGTATTTGGAGATGAAGATTTTGGGAGGTAATTAAGGTTAGATGAGGTCATGAGAGTAGAACCCTGATCTGATGGGATTAGTGCTTTTATAAGAGACACCAGAGAGTTTGTGTTCTCTTTCTTTCTCCCCCTCCACATGCACACAGAAAAGGGGTCGTGTGAGCACACAGTAAGATGATAGCCACCTATGAGCCAAGAGAAGAGGCCTAAGAAGGAAATCTACCTTGCTGGTACCTTGATCTTGGACTTCCCAGGCTCAAGAACTATGAGAAATAAATTTCTATTGTTTAAGGCAACTGGGAGACAGTATTTTTACGGCAGCCTGAGCACACTAAAACATGCCCACTAATGACAAGCCTCAGGTTTTGAAACTAAAGAAAACACAGACTATAGAGTAAGACTTAACTGCAGTGATGTCTAACTATTTTATTTTTTTGTTTGTTTCTGTATTTTGTTGACTTGTTTTCTTTCTTTTTTTTTTTTTTTAATTCTATTCAGTATGATTTCCCACCTCTCTCTCTCTCTCTCTCCTTTTTTCTGGTAAACATACCTAACTCCTCACCACCCCCCATAGTCATGGGTTAAACAGAGGGTTAAGCATGTGGCAGAGCCTGTATTCCTGTGTTCCAGACCCCACCAATCATATTGTTATATACCTCTGGACATTACAACTGGCTCTTCAAGTTGTCCCCTATATTCCTTTCCCAGGATATCTTGATTTATAGTTGGAGGAAAAAAACAACCCTACCTACCTCAAGTGTACTGGGAAAATATGAGGATTTTTTCCTGTTTATATTATAAATATCTGTGTGTGGTAGAAGGAAATAAAGCCAACAAGAAAGAAGTGATATCAGCAAAATGACCTCATAAAACATCCCTCAACCACATCCCCCACCACACACATAATAATCTGAAATCCATCCATGGACAAAAGTGCATTTGCAGGAGATCTGGGAACCAGACAGAAGACTATGAAACCCTGGTGTAGTCCAAGGAGAGCCATTTTGAGAAGTTAGGCTTGTACCAGGAGGCTGACTTACCAACCGTGGTCCTGGCTATAGACCCAGAAGCAGCTCCATAACTGAGGACTTGGCTACAGACCCATCAGGTATTGGGTCTGTCACCAGCACCATATACCAAAGGGCCTGAGAGGAGTCACACCCCCGTGTGCATCAAGTAGTAGATATAGACCTCAGTCCCAGCTGTGGACCCTGAAGTGGCCCATGAACTGGCTTTAGCCCCTCTTGGAATAGTTATCCCTGGAGGTAAACTTGTCAAACTTGGATTATAGAATCTTAAAGGGCCCTATACTCAATTCCAGGCCCCTCCCAGCCACACTTCTAGAACAGGCCTGCTGGCACAGGGACCAGGCAGGAGAAATTCCCATCCGTGCCCCCTGAAATCCTGAACGACCGCTATAAGCAGCTCTAGCTTCCTCACAGCCACAGTCTGCCAGCAGTCCAAAGGGTTTAGGTCCCAGTGGGAGATACTCTTGTCAACCACCCCAGGATTTCTAAAAGGACCCTATACTTATCTCTAATTCCCAACAACTGCAGTCTGTTAATATGCTTGCTGGCACAGGGACCAAAATGAGACACTCCCAGTTGAACCCCCAGAAAGCCTCAAGGGCCTTATACTTGGCTCCAGCCCCATCAGAGCCACAGTCCACCACCAGATCCGCCAACCAAGGGACCCACCTCTTGCATTCCCAAAGATTCTGAAGGGGATCTATACTCGGTTTCAGGACCTCCAAGCCTCAGTGCACAAGTTGTCCTGCCAGCACAGGGACCCAAAGGCAGATGCCCATGTCTACATATCAAGAGACCTTGAACCAGCCCTATATTTTGCTCCAGTCCCTCCCACCAGTCAGGGAGCAGTCCCAGACACCCAGGGACCCAACCAGTGAACAAACAGCAATCTTCTCAGGTCCCTCCCTGATGGGAGCCATACCAGTCCATGCAACTGGTTAACAGGCCTGTGTCTGAAGACCCAACTGTGGACTCTGAAGCAGACCCTTGTCTCAGGACCACCCTACTTACTGAACAGGGTACTGGAGGCAGTTCAATTCACTCAGGGACCAGTCAGCATCTATGCCCACCCAAGCCCCTAATAACAAGCCCTCCAACCACAGACCCCACTGAGGAGTTGCAACCAGCTCCAACTCAGCCCAGCTAATATTTCAGAGGTAATCCAATCAATACAGAAAATAGATAGGAGGACCTTACCTCATGAAACCAATCTGTAAAGACGGGAAAAAGTATCTGTTCCTTCAAATACACAGTCACCAATGTAATACTACGTGGAAGAATCAGGCAAATATGACATCACCAAAAGAAACTAATAAATTGCTAATAAATGACCCCAAAGAAATGAAGCTCTACAGGTTACCTGACCAAAAAATGCAAAATAATCATCATAAAGAAAGTGAATGAAATGAAAGAGAACACAGACTACTGAACAAAATCAGAAGAACAATGAATGAAAAGAATGAGATTAATAAAGAAGTAGAAACCATAAAAAGGAACTCAAGAGAAATCCTGGAGTTGAAGAATACAATGACAGAAATGAAAACTTTAATGGACAGCTTCAAGAACAGATTTACACATCCAAAAGAAAGAATCAGCAAACTCAAAGACAGACCGTTTGAAATTAGCCAGTTAGATGGGGTGCCTGGGTGGCTCAGTCAGTTAAGTGTCTGCCTTCAGCTTAGGTCATGATCCCAGGGTCCTGGGATCAAGCCCCACATTGGGATCCCTGCTTAGCAGGGAGTCTGCTTCTCCCTCTCTCTTTGCCCCTCCCCATGCGCTCTCTTGTGCTCTCTCTCTCAAATAAATAAAATTTTAAAAAAAAAGTGTGCATGCGCTCTCTTGCGCTCTAATAAATAAAATCTTAAAAAAAAAGAAAGAAAGAAAGAACCAGTTAGAGAAACAAAAACGAAAAAGGAATGAAAAAAAAAGTGAAGAAAGCCTATGTGAATTAAGGGATATCATTAAGGGAACAAACATTCATATCATAGGAGTCCCAGAAGAAGACAGTGGTAGAAAGTTTATTTAAAGAAATAATAGTTGAAATCTCCCCAAATCTTGGGAGAAAATGGACATCCAGGTACAGGAAGCTCAAAGAACTCCATGAAAGATCAACCCAAAAATTACTTTGAGACATATTATAATCAAATGTTAAAAGACAAAAACAAGGAGAGAATTTTGAAAGAAGGAAAAGAAAGCATCAAGACTCGTCACATACAGGGGAACCCCCATATGGCTACCAATGGATGTCTCTAAAGAAACCTTGCAAGCCAGAACAAAGTGGAATGATATAGCCAATGTGCTGAACGACAACAAAAAATTGCCAATCAAGAATACTATACCTGGTAAAACTATCCTTCAGAAATGAAGGAGAATTAAAAACATCCCCAGACAAACAAAAGATAAAAGAGTTCATCACCACTAGCCCTGCCTCACAAGAAATATTAGAGAATTCTTGAACTTGAAATGAAAGGACTCTAACAATATGAAAACATATAAAACCATAAAACTCATTAACCAAATACATAGTCAAATTCAGAATACCTTAATACTGTAATGGTGATATATAAATCACTTCATCTCTAGGATAAAACTTAAAAAAAATAAAAATAACTAATAACTTAATGGATGCTCAATATAAAAAGATGCAAAGTATAACAACGATAGTTTAAAATATGAGAGAAGTAAAAGTGTAGAGTTTGCGTATGCAATCGAAGGTAAGTTATTATCAGCTTAAAATGGACTGTTATATCTACAAAGTGTTTTATATAAACCTCATGATAACCACAAAAGAAGAAACATAGTAGGCATGCAAAAGATAAAGAGAAAAGAATTAAAGCATACACTACAGAGAGAGAGGAGGTTAAGATGGCGGAGGAGTAGGGGACCCCTTTTTCAGCCGGTCCCTTGAGTTGAGCTGGATAGGTACCAGACCAGCAGGAATATCCACGGAATCAGCCTGAGACGCAGGAAGATACATCTGGATCTCTACAAATGAACATCTCCAGCGCTGAGTATCGAGGTACGAAGCGGGGAGCCGTGAAACCGCGCACAGATATCGGAGCTAAACAGAAGGGGGAGGGAGCCGCCGTGTCAGGGCGCCGGGAAGCGGTAGCCACCTGCAAGGGGGAGCGGACAGACCAAAACCCGCACGCTTGAGACAGCAGGCTGAGAAGGGAGCTCCGGGAGCGCACGCGGGACCGCTGGCGGTTGGCGGGGCACCTGCACGGGGGAGCAGGCGGACTCGCGGACAGCACCCGCGAGACAACAGACTTAGAACGCGAGCTCCAGGAGCGCGAGCGCAGGGCGGATGGCGGGCCACCTGCACCGGGGAGCGGGCGGACCGCGGACCCGCACTCTGGAAACGGCAGACTGAGTCCGTGAGGGGAGCGTGCACCACCAAGCATCTCACGGAGCTCCGGAGCTCCGGTGTGCTCACTGGATCGAGGCTGAGACCGGGAGCTCCGGGAGCGTCCGCGGGGCGGCTGGCGGCTGGAGGGCCACCTGCACGGGGGAGCAGGCGGACTCGCGGTCAGCACCCGTGAGACACCAGACTGAGACGGGGAGCTCCGGGAGCCCGCGCGGGGCGGCTGGCGGCGGGCGGGGTTGGAAACACAAAGGACAGAGACGTGCCGGCCCTGGAAGTGAGGGCTGGGACGCCGGGTGTGGGGCGCACAGCCCGGGATGCTGCAGGGTTGAGCAGCACCAACAGAAACAGAGTTAAAGTGGCCAGAACATCAGTGGAGAACGATCCGCGATCCCTCTGTTCTGAGACAGAGGCTGAATTTCAGCCGCTGCTGCTCTCTCAGAAGAGGCATAGCAAACCGCCAGGGAAAGCCGCCAGAGAACAAAAGCCCGGAAATACCGGCTCACAGGGTGCCCATCCCCATCCCCCCTCGCAAGGGACACAGAGACTCTACCCAAACAGGGTTTTCTGAGTACCTGCAGGCAGGCCCCTCCCCCAGAAGGCAGGCTGAAAAATCAAGAAGCCCACAACCCGGAGCGCCTGAGTGGCGCAGTCACCAAGCACCTGTCTTCGGATTAGGGTGTGATCACAACGCTCCGTAAGGAGTCCTTCATCGGGCTTCTCCACCGGGAACCTGCTTCTTCCTCTCCCACTCCTCTGCTTGGGTTCCCTTTCTTGCTGACTGTCTCTCTCTCTCTCAAATAAATAAATAAACTCTTTAAGGAAGAAGCCCACATCCCTAAGATCTCTATAAAACAAGGGCGCACGGCCTGGGTCCCAGTCAACACTTGGGCTCTGGACAACCCTGCAATCTCTCTTCATCAGAATGACGAGAAGGAGAAGTCCCCCCCAGCAAAGAAAAGATAATGAGTCTGTGGCCTCTGCCACAGAATTGGCCTCGGCCACAGAATTAATACATATGGATGTATCCCAATTATCAGAAATGGAATTCAGAGCAACAATGGTCAAGATGATGAGTAAACTTGAAAAAAGCATCAGAGAAAGCGTTGCTGAGAATATAGAATCCCTAAGGGCAGAAATGAGAGCGAATCTGACAGAAATTAAAAATTCTATGAGCCAAATGCAGTCAAAACTAGAGGCTCTGACGGCCAGGGTCACCGAGGCAGAGGAACGCGTTAGCGAATTGGAGGATGGGTTAGTAGAAGAAAAAACGAAAATAGAAGCTGGTCTTAAAAAAATCCACGCCCACGAATGTAGATTACGGGAGATTACTGACTCTATGAAACGATCCAATGTCAGAATCATCGGCATCCCTGAAGGGGTGGAGAAAAACAGAGGTCTAGAAGAGATATTTGAACAAATTGTAGCTGAAAACTTCCCTAATCTAGCAAGGGAAACAAGCATTCGTGTCCAAGAGGCAGAGAGGACCCCATCCAAGCTCAACCAGGACAAACCTACGCCACGGCATGTCATAGTGCAATTCGCAAATATTAGATCCAAGGATACAGTATTGAAAGCGGCCAGGGCAAAGAAATTTCTCACGTACCAAGGCAAAGGTATCAGGATTACGTCAGACCTGTCTACAGAGACCTGGAATGAGAGAAAGGCTTGGGGGGGCATTTTTAAAGCTCTTTCAGAGAAAAACATGCAGCCAAGGATCCTTTATCCAGCAAAGCTGTCATTCAGAATTGATGGAGAAATAAAGACGTTCCAAAATCGCCAATCATTAACCAATTTCGTAACCACGAAACCAGCCCTACAGGAGATATTAAGGGGGGCTCTATAAAGGTAAAAAGGCCCCAAGAGTGATACAGAGCAGCAAGTCACAACCGATACAAAGACTTTAAAGAGAAATGGCATCATTAAAATCATATCTGTCAATAATCTCTATCAATCTAAATGGCTTAAACTCTCCCATAAAACGCCACAGGGTTGCAGATTGGATAAAAAGACATGACCCATCCATTTGCTGTCTACAAGAGACTCATTTTGAACCCAAAGATGCATTCAGACTTAGAGTAAGGGGATGGAGTACCATCTTCCACGCAAATGGACCTCAAAAGAAAGCTGGAGTAGCAATTCTCATATCAGATAGACTGGATTTTAAACTAGAGGCCATAGAGAGAGATACAGAAGGGCACTATATTATTCTTAAAGGAAGTATTCAACAAGTGGATATGACAATTATTAATATATATGCCCCCAACAGGGGAGCAGCAAGATACACAAGCCAACTCTTAACCAAAATAAAGAGACATATAGATAAGAACACAGTAATAGTAGGGGACCTCAACACCCCACTATCAGAAATAGACAGAACACCCTGGCAAAAACTAAGCAAAGAATCAAAGGCTTTGAATGCCATACTCGACGAGTTGGACCTCATAGATATATATAGAACACTACACCCCAGAACCAAAGAATACTCATTCTATTCAAATGCCCATGGAACATTCTCAAGAATAGATCATGCTCTGGGACACAAAACAGGTCTCAGCCAATACCAAAAGATTGAAATTATCCCCTGCATATTCTCAGACCACAACGCTCTGAAATTGGAACTCAACCACAAGGAAAAACCTGGAAGAAACTCAAACACTTGGAGGCTAAGAACCATCCTGCTCAAGAATGACTCGATAAACCAGGAAATCAAAAAACAAATTAAACAATTTATGGAGACCAACGAGAATGAATACACAACGGTCCAAAACCTATGGGATACTGCAAAGGCAGTCCTAAGGGGGAAATACATAGCCATCCAAGCCTCACTCAAAAGAATAGAAAAATCTAAAATGCAGTTTCTATATTCTCACCTCAAGAAACTGGAACAGCAACAGAGGGACAGGCCTAACCCACTGACAAGGAAGGAGTTGACCAAGATTAGAGCAGAAATCAATGAATTAGAAACCAGAAGCACAGTAGAGCAGATCAACAGGACTAGAAGCTGGTTCTTTGAGAGAATCCATAAAATTGATAGACCACTGGCAAAACTTGTCCAAAAACAAAGAGAAAGGACTGAGATTATTAAAATTATGACTGAAAAGGGAGAGGTCACGACCAGCACCATTGAAATTGCAAGGATTATTAGAAACTTTTATCAACAGCTATATGCCAAAAAACTAAACAATCTGGAAGAGATGGAGGCCTTCCTGGAAACCTATAAACTACCAAGACTGAAACAGGAAGAAATAGATTTCTTAAATAGGCCAATTAACTATGAAGAAATTGAGTCAGTGATAAACAACCTTCCAAATAATAAAACTCCAGGCCCAGACGGTTTTCCTGGGGAATTCTACCAAACATTCAAAGAAGAAATAATACCTATTCTCCTAAAGCTATTTCAAAAAATAGAAACAGAAGGAAAGCTACCAAACTCATTCTATGAGGCTAATATTACCTTGATCCCCAAACCAGGCAAAGACCCCCTCAAAAAGGAGAATTACAGACCGATTTCTCTAATGAATATGGATGCCAAAATCCTCAACAAGATCCTTGCTAATAGAATCCAACAGTACATTAAAAGGATTATCCATCATGACCAAGTGGGATTCATACCTGGGATGCAAGCATGGTTCAACACTCGCAAATCAATCAATGTGATACATCATATCAACAAGAAAAGACTCAAGAACCATATGATCCTCTCAATTGATGCAGAAAAAGCATTTGACAAAATACAGCATCCTTTCCTGATTAAAACCCTTCAGAGTGTAGGAATAGAGGGTACATTTCTCAATCTCATAAAAGCCATCTATGAAAAGCCTACTGCAAGCATTATTCTCAATGGGGAAAAGCTGGAAGCCTTTCCCTTAAGATCAGGAACACGACAAGGATGCCCACTCTCGCCACTATTATTCAACATAGTACTAGAAGTCCTTGCAACAGCAATCAGAAGACAAAAAGGGATCAAAGGTATCCAAATCGGCAAAGAAGAAGTCAAACTGTCTCTCTTTGCAGATGACATGATACTCTATATGGAAAACCCAAAGGAATCCACTCCCAAACTATTAGAAGTTATAGAACAATTCAGTAAGGTGGCAGGATACAAAATCAATGCCCAGAAATCAGTTGCATTTCTATACACGAATAACGAGACTGAAGAAAGAGAAATTAGGGAATCCATCCCATTTACAATAACACCAAAAACCATACGTTACCTTGGAATTAACTTAACCAGAGACGTAAAGGACCTATATCCTAGAAACTATAGATCACTTTTGAAAGATATTGAGGAAGACATAAAAAGATGGAAAAATATTCCATGCTCATGGATTGGAAGAATTAACATAGTTAAAATGTCCATACTACCCAGAGCAATCTACACTTTCAATGCTATCCCGATCAAAATACCGAGGACATTTTTCAAAGAACTGGAACAAATAGTCCTTAAATTTGTATGGAACCAGAAAAGGCCCCGAATCTCCAAGGAACTGTTGAAAAGGAAAAACAAAGCTGGGGGCATCACAATGCCGGATTTCGAGCTGTACTACAAAGCTGTGATCACAAAGACAGCATGGTACTGGCACAAAAACAGACACATCGACCAATGGAACAGAATAGAGAACCCAGAAATGGACCCTCGGCTCTTTGGGCAACTAATCTTTGATAAAGCAGGAAAAAACATCCGGTGGAAAAAAGACAGTCTCTTCAATAAATGGTGCTGGGAAAATTGGACAGCTACATGCAAAAGAATGAAACTTGACCACTCTCTCACACCATACACAAAAATAAACTCCAAATGGATGAAAGACCTCAATGTGAGACAGGAATCCATCAAAATTCTAGAGGAGAACATAGGCAACAACTTCTATGACATCGGCCAGAGCAACCTTTTTCACGACACATCGCCAAAGGCAAGAGAAATAAAAGATAAAATGAACTTATGGGACTTTATCAGGATAAAGAGCTTCTGCACAGCCAAGGAAACAGTCAAAAAAACTAAGAGACAGCCCACGGAATGGGAGAATATATTTGCAAAGGACACCACAGATAAAGGACTGGTATCCAAGATCTACAAAGAACTTCTCAAACTCAATACACGAGAAACAAATAAACAAATCATAAAATGGGCAGAAGATATGAACAGACACTTTTCCAATGAAGACATACAAATGGCTAACAGACACATGAAAAAATGTTCAAAATCATTAGCCATCAGGGAAATTCAAATCAAAACCACACTGAGATACCACCTTACGCCAGTTAGAATGGCAAAGATAGACAAGGCAAGAAACAACAATTGTTGGAGAGGATGTGGAGAAAGGGGATCCCTCCTACATTGTTGGTGGGAATGCAAGTTGGTACAGCCACTCTGGAAAACAGTGTGGAGGTCCCTTAAAAAGTTAAAAATTGAACTACCCTATGACCCAGCCATTGCACTACTGGGTGTTTACCCCAAAGATACAGACGTAGTAAAGAGAAGGGCCATATGCACCCCAATGTTCATAGCTGCATTGTCCACAATAGCCAAATCATGGAAGGAGCCGAGATGCCCTTCAACAGATGACTGGATTAAGAAGCTGTGGTCCATATATACAATGGAATATTACTCAGCTATCAGAAAGAACGAATTCTCAACATTTGCTGCAACATGGACGGCACTGGAGGAGATAATGCTAAGTGAAATAAGTCAAGCAGAGAAAGACAATTATCATATGATTTCTCTCATCTATGGAACATAAGAACTAGGATGATCGGTAGGGGAAGAAAGGGATAAAGAAAAGGGGGGTAATCAGAAGGGGGAATGAAACATGAGAGACTATGGACTATGAGAAACAAACTGAAGACTTCAGAGGGGAGGGGGTGGGGGAATGGGATAGACTGGTGATGGGTAGTAAGGAGGGCACGTATTGCATGGTGCACTGGGTGTTATACGCAACTAATGAAGCATCAAACCTTTACATCGGAATCTGGGGATGTACTGTATGGTGATTAACATAATATAATAAAATAAAATTTAAAAAAAATAAAAATAAAAAAAAATAAAGCATACACTACAAAAAAAAAATATATCACAAAGGAATATACCGAGAGAGGAAGAAAGGAACAAAAGAACTGAAAAAGAGTCAACTTAATGAAATGACAATCAATACCTATCAATAATTGCTTTAAATATAAATGAACTAAATTTCCAATCAGAAGACACAAAGTGGCTGAATAGATTAAAAAAAAAAAAGATCCAAAAATATGCTGCCTAAAAAAGGCTCACTTTAGTAGTAAGGGCACACACGTTGAAAGCGAAGGGATAGAAAAAGATATTCCATGTAAATAGTGATACTTGTATCACATATAATAGACTTTTAGTCAAAACTGGTGGCAAGAGACAAAGAAGGTCATGAAATGGGGATAAAGGAGTCTAATTAGGGGCGCCTGGGTGGCTCAGTCATTAAGCGCCTGCCTTTGGCTCAGGTCATGATCCCAGCGTTCTGGGATCGAGCCCCACACTGGGTTCCCTGCTCAGCAGGGAGCCTGCTTCTTCCTCTCCCACTCCCCCTGCTTGTGTTCCCTCTCTTGCTGCCTCTCTGTCAAATAAATAAATAAAATCTTAAAAAAAAAAAAAGGAATCAAATCACCATGAGGATGTAACAATTTTAGGTATTTAAGCACCCTACACTGGAGCACCTAAATATTTAAAGTAAATAATAACAAAACTGAAGGGAGAAATAAACAGCAATACAATAATAGTAGTGGACTTCAATACCCTACTCTCAACATTGGATAGATCATACAGACAGAAATTTAATAAGGAAACAGCAGACCTAAAGAACTTTACAGACCAAAATGGATCTAACAAACATAAATAGAACAGCCCATGCCACAGCAGCAGAATACATACTCTTCTCAAGCACACACAGAACATACTACAGGATACAACTTATGTTGGGCCACAAAGCAAGACTTGACAAATTTAAGAATACTGAAATCATATCTAGTATCTTTTCCAAACACAATGGTATGAAACTAGAAATTAGTGACAGGAGGAAAAATGGAAAAGTCACAAAAATGTAGAAAGTAAACAACAGGGGCTCCTGTCTGGCTCAGGCGGTCAAGCATCTGCCTTTGGCTCAGGTCATGATCCTGGGGTCCTTGGGATCGAGCCTCTAGTCAGGCTCCCTGATTGGTGGGGAGCCTGCCTCTCCCCCCTCCCTCTACGTGCTGCTCCACCTGCTTCTGCTCTCTCTCTCTCTGTCAAATGAATAAACAAAATCTTTAAAAATAAATAAATAATAAATAATTAAATGAATGAATAAAAGTAAACAACACACTCCTGAACAACAAAGCCTGCCACTTGCAACAAGATGCATAGACCTTCAGGGTATTCTAAATGAAATAAGTCTGACAAAGAAAGACAAATACCGCATGATCCCACTTAAATGTAGAATTAAAAAAAAAAAAAAGTCACACTCAGAAACAAAAGAGTAGAATGGTGGCTTCCAGAGGCTGGGAAGTGGGAGAAATGAGATGTTGGTCCAATGGCACAAACTCCAAGTTATAAGATGAGTAAGTTCTGGGTATCTAATATTCAACATGGTGATTATAGTTAACAATATTATATGCTTGAAAGTTATCAAGAGAGTAAATCTTAAATGTTGCTACCACCAAAACAAACAAACAAAAAATATATTTATGTGAGGTAATAGATGTGTCAATTAACCTTACCATGGTATTCATTTTGCAATAAATACATGTATCAAATCATCACACTGTACACCTTAAACTTATATCATGTTATGTGTCAATTATATCCAAATAAAGCCATGGCTGGAGAGGGGTGGGGAGCCAACAAGGGAGAAGCAAAGATGAAAAATACCAGAAAGAATCATAGAACATTATTTGAGATTCTGGGTTCCAAAGCTCTTTATGTGATTCTTTGGTTTAAATCAATTAATTTCCTGTTATGCTTTATTTCAATCTTATCCGAGTTTTTGTTGAGACCTAAGAGTACGGACTATAATCCACAGAGTAAAATTTCATAAATTGAAAAAACATCGAAAGTATACAGTTACAGAAATTCAAAATTAAATTCGCCAGCACACAGAATCCAGGAATATATCTAAAGAAAAATTTAATGTTACCAGTGTGTGCTCCAAGAATGTAAATTTAATGTTAGGGAATTTATTGAGATAACCCAGCACACATCAGTAGGTCAAAAGTAAATAATGATTATTTCAATATTATCTAATATTTTTAAAATAAAAAAACTACTCATAAAATGTAAAATGTATTCTTTTTTTATTCTTATTAAATAGGATTAAAAGGATATTCCACTAAAGGAAAAATACTATCTACCCCAAGCCACTAGCCAAAATCATACATAACCCTGAAAGGCTAGATGCATTCCCATCCTAAGATGGTCAAGACAAAGATGTATGCTATCATTATTTGAAATTATTCTGGAAGTGCTATCATTGCAATTACACAAGAAAATAAATCCAAATTGTAAGTATCAGAAAGGAAATGAACACTTTATCATTTACAGATGAAGACTGTTGACCTAGAAAATTCTAATATAATTAACAATAGAAATATGTGACACTAAGTATATAGCTGGAAACAAAATAAACATATACAAATCAATTTTTTTCTGAATATCAATAATACCTCGTTGAAAATACAAACAAAACCGCTTTTCTTGTCAATAAAAACAATTAGAAATTGTAACATAACAAATTAGAAACTATAACAGGAGAAAAGGGGCCTATTCATAATAGCAATAAAAATATACCCAGCAATAAAACAAACAAAAAAAAATAGAAGAACCTTTATGAGTATCTTTAAAAGCCCCCCAAAAATGGAGGCCCATACCACGCTCTCCTATCAGAAGACTCAATAATGTAATGATGTCACTTTTCCCATTATAAGTTTACAAATTTAATGTTATCCCAACCAAAATAAAAAGCGCTTTTTAATTTTTAAGTTTTTAATTTTTTTGTACCTTGAGATTATCTAAAGTTCATCTGGAATGATAAATGAAAAAAAATAGCCAAGAAAATCAGAAAAAAAAAAATGAATGGACATTTACATGACCAGATACTAAAAATACATTATAAAACCAATAAAAACTGAAACAAGGCAGTACAAACACATGAGTAGTTAGAAGTATCAGTAGGCATGAAGAGAAAAAAACAGAAATGAAGCCCCAGACTATATACAAATTTAATAAGTAATTTAAATAAGTTTTCATATTAAAGGAGAGAGATTATAAATGAGGTTAAGGAAATGATAAACCATTCTGAAGAAAATGACATTAGAACTCAGCACACAGTAATGATTTCTGAATGAATAAATGATAAAAGGGGGAAAAAAGAATGCCAACCTCATACTATATACATTCTACATTCCCCTAGATTAGAGGGGAATTAAATGAAAAACAAAATCTACTAGAAAATACCAGAGAATAATGATCTAATATTATGCTGAGAAAGGCCTTATAAAATACATAAGTCAGAAACCATAAAGGAAATGAATAACAGATTTGAATACATAAAGATGCAAACATAGCAAAAAAATTACTAGAAACAAAAGAAAGAAGAGGCAAGAAATAAACCAGGCATGTGTATGTATACGTATATATACACACACACACACACACACACACACACACACATATACATCCTATTCATATACAAAAATACTATGTTATATAAATAACATTTATTATACATGACATAAATTAATAAAAGTTCTTTAAAATCAGTAAGAAAACAGACCAATTTTTAAGTGGATGAAGAACATCAATAAGGCAAATCACAAAAGAAGGAATAAATATATACAGACCAAAAAGATTTAACATCACTAATAAGAAAGAGTGTAATAAAAAGGAAACCACCAATGAAAGCTTTAAAATTATAGCTAATCTTGACTATGGTATGAAGAATTAAAACACTTCCCACTGAAAACTGGCTGGAAGGTAAACTATTAAACACTTTTCTAAAGAGAAATCTGGCAAAACTCTATCTAAAACCTTACAAGTACGCACACCCAGGGCTCCTGGGTGGCTCAGTCGGTTGAGCATCTGACTCTGGATTTCGGTTCAGGTCATGATCTTAGGGTTGTGGGATGGAGCCCCCGTCAGGCTCCATGCTCAGTGCAGAGTCTGCTTGAGATTCTCGCTCCCTCTCCCTCTGCCCCTTCCACTCGTGGTCTCTCTCTCAAATAAATAAATCAATTAAAAAAAAAAAAAGGCATGCACGCCCCATTATAGTAATTTAACCTCAGAAAACAATCATAATACTCTGTAAGTTTTATATAAAACCATTTGCCTCAGCACTGTTTATAGTAACTACAGCAATCGCGTTTTCATAATGGCAAAGACAGGCACAGAAATATAAGGGTATTTCTGTAAGAAGGAAAGGACAGAATTGGTACTGAAAACTCTGTAGACATTGAGGTAACTTGCAAGTCCACCTGTCTTTTTATTAGTCAGTTATGTTCTATCCCTCCTCCTATCCTCTAGTGTCCTCTAAGTTGGTTTCAACTTGCTTAACACTCCTGCTTCCCTATATCTCATACGACTGAAGTTTGCCATAACTCTTCTAGCCCTGCTCTTAATTCATGGCATACTAAAGAAGTCTTACAGTTTCTGCACTACTCTTAATTATCTTTCATAATATATATTCCCCCCAAAAAGCAATATGGCCTAGCTCATCTTCTCATATAGAAACCACCGGTAGTAAGTCAGGAGCTGGCTGATTCTTGACTCATATCTCATCCAAACCGCGGTGACCAGGTAGCAGGGAGCGTGGGCAGATGCGCACTATGACATTTCTAGGACAGAGACACGCAAGCATACACACACACACAATCCTGGTGATAATCACCTAGGTGCCCCCATAATAGGAGACTGGCTAATAAATTATAGCACAATGATCAGGGAAAGAAATATGCACAGTATATTGCAACACAGACCAGGGGTTATAAAATATGACTGCCAGTGAAATCTGGATAGTAGACAACCATTCTTAATTTTGTCCTTGGTGGCTTTGTATTTTCTAAAATCTCTATAATAAATGTAGATTTCTTTTATAAATCAGAAAAGAACAACTACTTACTTTGTATATGGGTTTTTTAATTTTTTCAATTTTACTTCGTAAAGAGAAAACATTTTGATTACCTTTCCATCGTCACACCTTGTGCCTTCATTCACCATCCCAGGATCTGGAACATCTGATCCTAGCTGGAAATCCACACCCCAACATTTGGTGCCTTTGCTGGGAGTCTGAATAATAGCAGGCACAATACCAAATACAGGCATTTCTTGTACATTCTCACACTGAAGCTTTCCACACAATGCATTCCTATAAAGACAGAGGAATAATGCAAACATAAAATGGACCAGTGTAGACACAAAAGAAAAATTCTGTATTTGGATACAGAAGGGAAGTTTATTGATACTTAGTTGAAGGGAATCTCAACAGAGAAAGTGTATGAGAGCAAAGACATCAAAGCAGTTCTCTTCAAATACAGCAGAGATAAGTGGATGCTAAGATGCAGATTAGTAGGGTACCAGGTGGAGCTCCTTCTTTCCCCACATCTAATCTCTCTTTACTATCTGCCTAGGGCTCAACAAAGTCTAAGGAAAAAGTTGTTTATAATTATAATTTTATAAATGCTTTCACACAGAAAAAAATAGGACTATACCAAAATTCAATTGTGACTTCTTACAGAGTTACAGTAAGGAGAAAATTAAATTCTGTACTGTAAAATAACCAAGAAAAGACTCCGCCCTTCTTGGCTTGGGCTAATTCTTAGTTACTTACTTTAAGACTCAATTCATTAATTCACTAACTCAATTCACTGATTCAGCATTACAACTCTATGAAGGCTTGCCTGACTATAACCCTATCACCACGGCTGTATTAGCTAAATGCCCTTCCTATATCCTTTCATAACACACTAAGTACCACTAACACCAACTCTAAAGAGGCTATGCTAAAATCTTCCACTTGACTATCTTGTGATCCAAGCACCTACCCTACACTTGAATCTCCTTTATGATACCACTGCCAAGTGATATAGGATATTATTTTCCTCTAATTCACCTAATCCTCTAACTCACCACCCCCTAAAAATTTTCATTCTAGATATCATAAAACCATTTTATTTCTTGAGTTAAAATCTATCTCCTTATAACTTTTCCTCATTGGTCCCAGACCTTCCGCATGAGATCACACAGCTAATGTCTTTTCCTTCTTCCACGTGGCAGCTATCTTAGGACAATTATCGTGTAGTTCCTAAATACTTACTTCAATGGAGCAATACCCTACCATCATTTCTCATGGAAGAAGGAAGCTCCCCTCTAAGTATGTACTAGTTTGTCTCACCGCCTTTTGAAGCACAGTGCTCAGAGTAGCGCATGAAATTTCAGTTATCGCCTGACAAGTAAAGAACAAAAGGGAGCTCACATTTCCTTTACCTTAGATACTGTACTACTATTAAGCCCAAGATTACAGTAGCTTTTATGGTAACTACATTACATTTCTGATGCCCTTGAACTGACCACTAAAACCCCTATTTACTTTTTGCATGTACTGTTGAGTCTCCTCTTCCCTCCATCCTGCACTCAAGAGTCAATAATTTTGTCTCAACTTTACATCTATTCTTATGTCACCATTTATTCACTAGTTAACTTGAATAAAGTGCTTACACTTTCTGAGCTTCACTTCCTTCATCTGAAAAACAAGAGATAGATAATAATGTCTATCTCCCACAGTTGGTTGAAATTAGATAGGAAAACCTCTAAAACAAAACAGCATAAAGCAGACCTAAGTCAACATGCGTTGGAGCCTACCAAAATTCATGTTCTATGATATACTTAGGGTTTCATGTGTAGTCTTGGTGACATATTAAAGAGTAAAAGGAAAATATTCAATATATAAAAAGCTGTTACGAATCAGTAAGAAAAAAAAAACCACTTCCACAAAAAAAAAAAAAATAGCGAAGATACAAAAAGGCAATTCACAAAATAAGGAATGCAAGCAGCCAACAAAGCTAAGAGATGTTCACTGTTACATTATAAAGGAAAATTCTACTGCAGGCCTCAATAGAATAATTGCTTCAGGCAATGATCCTGAATGCATGCTAAAACCACAAGGTCAAACGTTGGTGGGAAACTGGCTATTCTTACGTACAAAATCATCACTCCTCCACTAATTACCTGATAGTTGTAATGGGAAAAACATCACTCTAGCGTAGTAAGATCTGGTCATGGCCACTTAGTATCACAAATAAAACCAACAACCCAGAATTATGTGCCTCCTTTACATAATGTACCAGTTATGAAGTATTTGTCCCTAAAAATGTTTAACTTGAATCAAATTAAGACTTTAGATTCAACTTCAGATTCACAGAAAAATCAGAGGATAGAGACACAAGCTAAACAACACTGAGAAGAAACTAACAAATCCAGAATACAAGCCATTCTAAAAGACCACTGGGCCAGTTTTTTGCTTAGGTCACTATCATTGAAAAGAAAAAAATAAATGAAAAAGACTATTTTAGATTAAAAGTGACTTAGGTGACATGACAATTAAATGCAATGGGTGACCCTTCAGAGAATCCTGATGCGGAAAAAAACAGCTATGAAACACAATTTAAGGACAATTGGAGAAACTTTAATATTAACCAGATATTACATGATATTAGGAAATTATTAATTTTGGTAGGTATGAAACTGCTATTGTGAATAGCCTTATATGTTGGAGATGAATACTAAAGAATTTAGAAGTGAAGTATCATAATGCCTATAACTTACTTAAAAATGGTTCAGCAAAATGTAAACAAAGTAAATATGATAAAATATGAACAATGTTTTAATCCAGGATATATGGGTTTGATCATACTATTCTTTACTCCTCTGTATAACTGAAATTTGTCATTAAAAAAGTTTAAAAAAAAGATGACACCATCTATATGCTGAAAGATAAAACAGCTCTTTCACACAACAATATGATCTGCACAACTGTGTCTGCAGTATGAACAACAGGGAGGTGGAAGGGGGTGGGGAACAAGACTATACATTTGCATTAAGACTCTGGAAAGACACACAAAAAGCTAAAAGAACACACACCTGTTTGGGTGGGAACAGGGAAAGAGGATAAGAATGGAAGCAACATTTTCTCTGTATCACTTTAAACAACTTTTCAACAACAATAAACTTAAATAATTATTTACCAATTCATTTAAAATAAAAATGAAATATCTATTTGCTATAACAAATTGGAAAAGTCCAGATAACCCCAGAACAACACAGGCTTGAACTGCATGGGTCCACTTAACACATGGATTTTTTACAGGACTATTTCTCTTCCTTATGATTTTTTTTTTAAAGATTTTATTTATTTATTTATTTATTTGACAGAGATAGAGACAGCCAGCGAAAGAGGGAACACAAGCAGGGGGAGTGGGAGAGGAAGAAGCAGGCTCATAGCGGAGGAGCCTGATGTGGGGCTCGATCCCAGAACGCCAGGATCACGCCCTGAGCCGAAGGCAGACGCCTAACCGCTGTGCCACCCAGGAGCCCCCCTTATGATTTTCTTACTAACATTTTCTTTTCTCTAGCCTCCTTTATTGTAAGAATAGAGTATATAATACATGTAACATACAGGGGCGCCTGGGTGGCACAGCGGTTAAGCGTCTGCCTTCGGCTCAGGGCGTGATCCCGGCATTATGGGATCGAGCCCCACATCAGGCTCCTCTGCTATGAGCCTGCTTCTTCCTCTCCCACTCCCCCTGCTTGTGTTCCCTCTCTCGCTGGCTGTCTCTATCTCTGTCGAATAAATAAATAAAATCTTAAAAAAAAAAAAAAAATACAAAAAAAAAAAATACATGTAACATACAAAATATGTGCTAATCAACTGTTTTATTGGTAAGGATTCTTGTCAATAGTAGGCTATTAGTAGTTAAGTTTTGGGGGAGTCGAAAGTTAATAAGAGAATTTTTCACTGTGTGGGAAGTCAGCACCTCTAAACCCCATGCTGTTCAAAGGTCAACTATATCTTTTAAGATAACACTCAGCATTGGTGAGGGGACAGTGGAAACATAAATCAAATATTTTGAAGGTCAATTTGGAAGTAGCTATGAGGAGCCTTAAAACTTATCCATATTTTTTGAGAAAAATCTATTAAGAAAATAATCAGAGAAATAAACAAATACTTGAGCTGGATATATCAAAACCCTATTTGAAATAGAAATTTACTACAAAAAACTTGAATTTCTAAAATAAGGTAATGATTAAAAGAAGCTGGTACATCCTATAAATGCTCTTACTATAGTGGAAAGTAAATACGTGAATTTAAAAAGTAGTATAAACCATACTATGTAACTTCGTTTATACATACAGATGTGGGTCTCTGAGTACGCATATGTGTGTACATACGTGTATAATGCACAAATGTATGTTGATGAATACATACACACAAGAAGGAAACATAACAAAAATTTAAGGAAGTATCTCTGGATGGTAGGACCATAGGTATCACTTTCTCTAGATTTTTCTAGATTTTACACATTTTCTGTGATGAGGATAATTATAAAGATAGCAATGATGACAACAATGATAATGATGAGTTCTCCAATGAACCAGGCACTCTTCTTAGTACTAACATCCATCAATGCATTGTCTTCAAAACAACTGGAAATAGGTACCATTATTACCCCCATTTTACAGAAAAATGAGGTACAGAGGGAAAAAAAGAGAAAAGTGAAGTGACTTGTCCAAAGTCTCAGAGATCTGAAGTGGCTGAATCAGTATTCAAACCCAAAAAGTCTGACTTCAGATGTGTATTCCTAATGACTATATTAATACTATATTACTATTATAAAGTGTTTTTCAAATCGGGTACCCAGTCCTAAGCGTAGTTTCTATCATTTCATTAAGATACTCATAAAAACATGGGAACAGAATCAGCTAAAGACAAGGATCAGGTATGTCTAGCAAGCTCTCTCTAAGTCTGCATTAATCCACTTATCCCAAGGTTTTAGCTCCGTTCATTCAACCAGTTACACTAATTCTCCACCCATTAGTTATATAATCTGTTCCTGCATTCATTCAACAAATATTTAATAGGTATTTTTATATGCCAAATATTATGCTAAACACAGAAGATAAAGCATGTCACTAGACTTAACAGTTTACCAATGAAGGGTGATCACCAATGGTCACATAAACAATGAAACTGAAAAATGCTACAAAAGAATATTCCAAAGATGAAGAAAATCTGGGAATGATAAAAGGGTCAATTCATCTGGGAGAAATAATCATCCTAAATGTGGATGCACCTAGTAACATAAACACTTAATAACACAAATTCAAAAGATATACATCAAAAAAATTCATAGAACTAAAAAGAAAAATAGACAACTTTATAATTATAGCTGAAGACTTTAATATACTTCTCTCAGAAATTTAAGGACAAACCTAACACACGCACATACAACCCAAAGATACAGAAAATTTGAAAAAAACTATTAATTTGACACTTATAGAATAAGAAAATCTAGTGACTATAGAATACACTTTTTTTTTTCACTTGCAAACAGACGTTCACCAAAGCACGCCATATGCTAGGCAATGAGTCACATCTCAAGAAATTCCAAAGAATTAGGGGCGCCTGGGTGGCACAGCGGTTAAGCGTCTGCCTTCGGCTCAGGGCGTGATCCCAGCGTTATGGGATCGCCCCACATCAGGCTCCTCCGCTGTGAGCCTGCTTCTTCCTCTCCCACTCCCCCTGCTTGTGTTCCCTCTCTCGCTGGCTGTCTCTATCTCTGTCAAATAAATAAATAAAATATTAAAAAAAAAAAAAAAGAAATTCCAAAGAATTAAAGTCACACAGAGTATGTTCTCAACGGAACTGAACCAGAAACCAAAAACAACCAGATAACTAGAATACTCCCAAATACCTAGAAATTAAGCAATATACTTTCAATACCCGAAATCACAATATAAATTTAAAAATATTATGAACTGAACAATAAAAAAGACACAACATATCAAATTAAATGAAAAAGCAGCATACAATTTTTTAAACAGTTCATCCTTCCTTCAACATTCATGTTCCTACTTTTCGCATTTTAATTTAGACAAATTATGTAAACCAAGATGGGTCCGATCTCCCCAAAGTGCAGGACGGAGCCCTCCTGGGTCTTTCCCAAATACCATAAAGAATCATGAAAATTCTATGCTTAGAACTGGTTTTGTATTTGGTCTTCTTTTTACCTGGAAAATTATCCCTTAAACTCCCTATCTTATTCTAAGATAATATCATTTTTAAATGATTGTTTTTACCAGGGCAGTGGGTCTGGACATAAAATGGAATTTAAATATACTAAAAATTTGTTAAGAATAATAATTTGACTTCCCCCCAACAAGTGCTATATAAATGCAAGAGAACTTATACCTACTACTACTTTAAAACTATACAAGATAGATATCAAAAGTTATGTTCATATCCTCTTTTGAAATACTTTCTTGGTTGTTATTGTTTTTTTTTTAATTTTCCCTCCATCTACACTGCTTTATATATCAAGAAAGGTAAATTCTGAACTTTCTGTGAAATACGTCTTATATAGGGGCGCCTGGGTGGCTCCGTCAGTTAAGCGTCTGCTTTCGGCTTGGGTCATGATCCCAGGGTCCTGGGATAGAGCCTGAGTCAGGCTCCCTGCTCAGCGGGGAGCCTGCTTCTCCCTCTCCCTCTGCCCCTGCTCCTGTGCTCTTTCTCTCTCACTCACTCTCTTAAATAAATAAATAAAATCTTTTAAAAAAAAGAAATACACCTTATATTAATAACTCATTGTTAAAGAATTAGAACAAAATAAATTGGCTAATATTAAAGGGAAAAAAGTACATGGCAGTAAGAACACCTACAAGAGGGCTATCTGGTTCTGTTAAGAAAGTTAAGGAAGTCTTTGAAACTAAGATCTGAAGGAGCAGAGAACATGCCAACCAGAAGGAACAGTATGTACAGAGGCCCTGTGGCAGAAGACCGCATGCAGGCCAGCGTAGCTGGTGTCTCACAGCATTTAATGGCTGAGTAGAGAAAGATGAGCCTACAAAGAAACACATTAGAAGAGCAACTGGAAACACAGAAAAGAATACTAGAAGAAATTTCCACACAGAAGCCAAGGAAAGAGGTTTCTTCAAGGACAAAATGGTCAACATAGTTGAATGCTACTGAAAGGCCTAGTGCATGAAGACCTAAAAATGTCAGTTGGATTTAGCAACATGGAGATCAGTGTTATTTCTTCTCAGCAAACAGTTTCACTACAGTTGCTCAGACTAACTGTCAAAGTAGGAGATGGAGGTGGGCAGAAGAGATGCACATATTACAGAATAATTCCAATGACACAAAATATCAGTGCGTGTGTGTCTAGTGCACAGAAACAAAAAAGGGGAAAGAAACACACTGAAATTAGTAAATACATACCTATTGAGATTATGGATGACTTTTTTCTCATTTATAATTTTTAAATAATTACTAATTTTTACCATAAACAAATGTTACAGAAACAAAAAAGATTTTAATCTGGCACTTTAAAATTAGAACAAGAAGAACGTAACAACATCCAGAATGAAGAGTGCAGGTACCTTTATCTACACATTTATCAGCATAATCTTTTAATGAAAAAAAAGGAGAGGAAGTGTGTTTATTTGAGGTTCTCACTGCAGAATAAGGAAAAACAGAGATTCTAAAATCTACTAGATTTTAGACAGTTAACATCAAAAGGAATGAATTATTTTACTAGTTCTTTTCAGAGTCCCTGAAGCCTGCTGTTATAAAATTTTAAGTTTGAAACACTTAGTATTTAAGGGGGAGAAAGCCAGCAGTTGCAAGGAGTTATAAAAGATACTAGAGACAACTAGTCTTATAATCTTTCATGTTCCTTCACAACCTTGCCTCCACTTACCCAGTGGCACACTTCTTGTATTCATTGCCAGAGAAACCACAATTGCCAAATCTGTCACCTTTAGAATTCACATCAATGAAACAATCTCTTGGGGCAGCCTTGGCTTCTGTAACATTAAAAAAAAAAAAAAAAGTATGGCAATTTAATTCAGAAATAAAAGTATTCCCTACGACAACCCATACACCAGTGAACTGCCTCAACACCTTCTAAAAAGTTTCAAGCCTCCACAGGTAAAACATTTCTGTTCCACTTTTATACTTAACAACAAAATGTGAAAGTAAAGCTTCGATTGTATTTAAAAGTTAGCCTGCACTCAAAGAAAAGTCATTAAAAGAAATGCCATTAAACAAGATGAAATTAGAAATAAATGAAAAAGCATGCACAGTCTGGTGGTGTTCTCGGCATACCCGTTCTCACTGCCCGCAAACACGTATCTGCTGCGTCGTTATATCAGGCTGGGAAGGGCTGGTGAAAACACTGCCAGCTATTATTATTGGTTTTTCTCTTTACCACATATAGATGCTGAATTTAGATGCCCCCACTCACAAGATGGATTGGCAAACATCCATGACACCTAACAAAGTAGCAATCCATTCTTGCTTTTTTCTCTCTTATGTATGTATTATCACTTCATGTTCAATTCGCAAATCAATCACACATTCCTAAAAAAAATTTTACTTGAAAATATTTTTAAGTGAAAATGCCAGTACTTTCTACTGAATAAAGGAATTCACTTGCCTATCTTACACATCTACTGCTATGTTGTTTTGTTTAAAAGAAAATGGCTCTGGGGGGAAAGAAGCTGGAACAAAAAAGAGGCACAGGACCACTGGACATGGAAAGGGAATGGAGACCACCCACACGGGGCAAACAGCATGTGGCAGCATCCCTAGCAGGGCCCTTCCACAGAACTCTACAAATTCTAGATAATCGCCAAAGAGAAAAACAAGTCTAGTTCCCTTAGTCCTAGACTTTTCCGTAGGCCTCTATGAAAATGGTATCTTTGCTAAATAACAGTATTTACCTCATTAAAATGTATCTGTAATTATTTTTTAGTCTGCGATAAGCTGCCTGTTTTTGCAAAATGGATCAGGAGTTGATAGATCTTTACTATTCAATCCCACGACCTAACACAAATACATCACATTTAATTTTTAGTCCTCTTGGCTCAATCCCTTTCTGATTCACCACAAGATAAGGGGTAGAAGAGAACAAGAGACAGAAACTAGAGACAGCAGAAGTCTGGTCAAAGTCAACGTCTCTAGCTTCTGAAAAATCTAGCACAGTATTCATGACTTATCTTTTAACTGAGAGAAACAAAAATAAAAATAGAAGATTTGGGTCTTCTTTCCTATTTCTCCCTCCCTTCCTCTGTTCCTTCCTTTCTTCATTAAATATGTATTACTCCCCTACTAAGTGTCCCACACCCTGATTAGTAATGAATATAGTTTACCAGTACCTCTCTGGAGAGAAAAAGGAAAGCTCCTGTTAGTAACTCTCTGTTGTCTTAATGACAAGCCTCAACAAACATCTAGTGCTCACTTATTCTATTCACTTGAACCTGTTGTTGCTGTTCCTACTGACTCAAGACAGAAACAGAAGAAGATGGAAAAACAAGATCCCAGGATGGTTTGGGCATAAACCCATCACTGCCAATTATCAAACAAAGCAATCTGCCTCATTATGTTGAAAGCAACCTTTTCCTTGAGAACCTCAATCACCTGAACCCAAGGAAGGAAACACAAGATGCAATACATTAAAGACTATCACTGCAGGAATACAGCTAGTGTCAGTGTGTAATCAAAATCAAGCTGACGAAAGGTGCTGCCATGCCTCAATGCACATTCCCCATGGTTTTTCACCAGAACTACTGCATTACAGCTACTTGATATCCCTTTTGCATAACAGCAAAATCAAAGAAGCAATCAGAAAAGTCAGACTCGCACACACCTATGGCATTGGTTAGCTGATCATGGTGCTCCTAGAAATGAAAGGAGAAGAACTGTTACTATTATCTGTATGAACAGAAAAGTTCTAGGTCAAATGAGCAAAACAGTGTCAAGGGCCCTCAATCAATTCCCAAACTTGAGCCATATTATAGACCCAGAACCCCTTACATGAAGGAGAGGATGGGTCCCCTTCAGGTAGAACCCTGAGACACTGCCAAAAACGTATACTCTTAATCTTTCTCCCATCCTTCCCCAATAGGACCTATGGCCGTTTACCAGGGTAACTGGGCATTGTGCAAAAGGAAAATCATCAGACCTCTCAGGAACTACTGGACATTGGCTCTGAACTGACACTGAATCCAGGAGACCCAAAACATCATGGTGGCCTAACAGTCAAAGTAGGGAGCTATGGAGGTCAGCTGATAAATGAGCCTCGGCTCAGGTCCTCCTCACTCACAGGGGGCCCAGTGTGTCCCCAAACCCATCTTGTGCTTACTTCCCCAGTTCCAGAATGCATGACTGCAACAGACATAATCAGCAACTAGCACAATCCCCACACGGGCTCCCTGACCTGTGGAGTCAGGGCGATTATGGCAGGAAAGGCCGACTGGAAGCCACTAGAACTGCCACTACCTAGGAAAATAGTTAACCAAAAGCAATAAACACCACAATCCAGGAAGCACTGCAGAGTCAAGACCACCATTAAGGACTAGAAAGATAGTCCAGTTCGACTACACTATCTGGCCTGCGCAGAAGACAGACAGATCTTGGAGAACAACAGTGGATTATCAGAGGCTTAAGCAGCTGGGGAGTGTAATTGCTGCTGTAGCTACTGTGGTTCTATTGCCCGAGCAAATTCACGCATCTCCTGGCACCTGTATGCAGCTGCTGAACTGACAGACACTGTTCTCTCCATGCTGGTCAATAAGGACCACCAGAAGCAGTCTGCTTGCAGCTGGCAAGGCCAGCAACACACCTTCACGGTCCTCTCTCAGCGGTGCGGCAACTCTCCAGCCCTCCATCGTGATTTAGTTTGCCGGGATCTTAATCAACTTTTCCTTCCACTAGGTATCACTTTGGCCCATTCCACTGATGGCATTATTCTGACTGAACCTAGTGTGCAAAAAGTAGCAACACTGTAGACTAACTGGTAAAACAGCATGTCAGAGGTGGAAAGCAAATCTGAGAAAAAATCAGCAGTCTTCGACCTCAGTGAAATTTCTAGGGGGGCAGTGGTGTGGACATATCTAGATTTCCCTTCAAAAGTGAAGGATAAGTTGTTACAACAGGCCCTGCTGGTCCAGGAAAGTCCAGGAATCATGAGGGAGAAGTGCAAGTGGCACCACTATTTCTCCTAGTGACCCTCTAGCAAAATTTTTGCTTCCTGTTCCTACCACCTTATCTTTCTGGTAGCCTAGAGGTCTTAGTTCCAAGAGGAATGCTTCCATCAGGAGACACAACACTGATTGTACTGAGCTAGAAGTTAAGACACAACCATTTTACACTTCTCGTGCATCTGAATGAACAGGCAAAGAAGGGAGTTACTGTGCTAGCTGGGGTGACTGAACTTGACTACGAATGGGGAAACTGGACTGTTACTGCACAATGGAGATAAGGAAGAATTATGTGTGGAATACAGCAGATCCCACAGGGTGACTCTTAATAGTACTATGTGCTGTGATTAAGGCCAATGGAAAACTACAGCAACCCAATCCAGGCTGGACAGTCCAGAGCCTTAGAGAATGAAGGCTTGGGTCACTCTACAGGTTAAAAACAACGACCAACTGAGGTGCTTGCTGAAGACAAAGGATATATGGAATGGATAATGAAGAAGGTTGTTAAAACTACCAGCTATGACCACATGACCAGTTACAGAAACTAGGACTTTAATTCATGAATATTTCTTCCTTTTCGTTATAAATGTATCAGTAATTATATATAGATCAGAGGTTCCCACAACCCCTGTCCTGGGTTCAATTAATTTGCTAGAGCAGCTCACAGAACTCAGAGAAACGTTTTTATTTACTAGATTACTGATTTTTATAAAAGGATCTAACTTAGGAACAGCCAGATGGAAGAGAGATGCATAAGGCAAAGTATGAGGAAAGGGGCTTGAAACTTCCACACCCGCTCCAAGTACAACACTTTCCCAGAATACCAACTTGTTCACCAACCTGGAAGCTCTCAGAACCCTATCCTTTCGGGTTGTTAATGGAGGCTTCACTGCATAAGAAGGGCTGATTAAACCATATGCCATTAGTGATTAACTCAATCTCTAGCCCCTCTCCCTTCCCTGGAGGTGGGGGAACTAAAAGTTCCAACCCTCGAATCACACAGGTTGGTTCCTTGGGCAACCAGCCCCCACCCTTGGGTTACGGAGGAGCTTTCCAAACCTCACTTCATTAACATAACAAAAGACACATTTATAGCTCTCATCACTTAGGAAATTCCAAGGGTTTTAGAAGCTTGATGTCAAGAACTGGAAGAAGATCAAACGCATTTTTCTAATTATAAATCACAGTATCACAACAACCTGCAGTGCTTTAACTAAAATCATTACAATTAATCCATATTAAAGGAATGAAGAATGGAAAAAGGCTATGAATATGATGGGAGTTGACAAGGGTTGAAAGGAAAGAATTGTAAATTCTCATCTTCCATAGTGAGAAATTAATGGTTAATACCTAGAATGGAAAAATTAAAAAATGGAATTACCAAGAGATTATCTGAAGATCTGAAGCAAGTAACAGAATAATCAGCTAGAAAAAGTGAAAAGTGGTTGCCCCAATGAATGGGGATATTAAGTGGAAGCACACTTTTTCATAAAACCTTATTTTAAAAATCTGGCTCTTTATATGTACATATAACTGATAAAAATGAAAACTTTAAATAGAGAAAATAGGAAAAACTTTTAAAAATCCTAAATATCCATCAGTCTAAAAATGGATTCCATTTACGTAATGAAAATACTCTAATGTACTATGATCTAAATGTATCATAATATATTGATATTGTAATCAACTGTGTTAAAAACACTCTGAGCACGAAAACAGCAGACCCACATGTATATACCCAATATTATTTATATGAAATTATTAAAACTAGAACATGATACTAAGTAAATATATATTTATTTATTTTGTTCATATATATAGAATAGAAAGGATATAAAAAGAGAGGGAGTAAAAGCAAAAATCATCAACTGAATTTGCACATATCAAACTCATGAACAGGACTGCTCATGGAGAAGGAAGGAGGAAGCTGTAACAGAAGAGAGAACAGGAGAACTTCGATTTTATCAATAATGTTTTCTTTCCATTTTTAACAAAAACTGAAGCACAAAATCAAATCAAAACAATCAATTATAATTAAAATGTCTTACTTGAGCCAAAGATGACTTGACACTGAGCATCATAATACTGGCACATGCCATTGTAACAATAGGCTTTGTTATTCTGGCAAGGATATCCATTCTGAATAAAAACATCTGGCTGACAGAACTGAGAAGAACCATTGCAATATTCTGGAACATCACATTCATTGGTTTTTCCTCGGCATAAAGTACCTCCTGGAAGGAACTAGGGTAATAAGATTCAAATTAAACAGGAATATCAGGACACTCTCCACAAATTAATCAAATTTGAAGCCACAGTATTTATATCTATAAAAAGTTCTAACAACAAAAGATTAGATAACCAATAGAAATATGAACAAAGTCTGATAACAGGCAACTCATAAAAGTCATGAATTACGGAAAATAAAAAAAATATAATCTCACTGATAACCAAAAGAAACGCAAATTAAAACCTTAAAAGCACTTTACACCTGGGGCGCCTGGGTGGGTCAGTCAGTTAAGCGTCTGCCTTCGGCTCAGGTCAAGATCCTAGGGTCCTAGGATGGAGTTCCACATCGGCTGCCCTGCTCAGGCCGAGTCAGTTTCTCCCTCTCTCCCACAACTACTCATTCTCTCTCTCTCAAATAAATAAATAAAATCTTCAAAAAGAAAAAAACAAAAAGCAGCACTTTACACCTATTAGACTAACCAGGATTACAACACCTGCTAGCAACCAATGTTGGTAGAGCAACCATTTGATTACACTGCTGACAGAAGTACAGACTGGCACATTTGTGGAAGGTATATAAAATGTGTGTCAAAATTTTTAACATCCATACTCTGTCCCAACAATTCCACTTATAAACAAAATTAGAAGCAATCTAAACGGCCATCATTAGTTGACTCAATAAAGAAATTATGGTACAGCCACATAAAGCTGTACTAACCACATAACCATGAAGAACTATATGAATAGATAAAGTCTATGGTATCTAATTGAAAAAAGCAGGTAGTAATAATAAGTCTATCTGTGTTCACACACTTATACACATACATACACATATGCATTCACATTTGTATAGGAAAGAGTACATAAAGTTAACAAATTATCAACGATGGCTACCTGAGAGGGTAAAATGACAGAGCATCTTTCACTGTGTACTTTCTATACTTTGGTATTGTTAAATTATTTATTAAAAACACAGATTACCTTTTTAAGTAGACTACATGCCCAGTCTGGAGCCCAACACAGGGCTTGAACTCATGACCCTAAGATCAAGACCTGAGCTGAGATCAGGAATCAGACATTGAACTGACTGAGCCACCCAGGTGCCCCAGATAACTCTTAAAACCAGGAAAAAAAAAAAAAAGTTTCTCCTTAGAAAGAAAGTCTCACAAGAACACTTGTTGTAAAAGTATGTAATTCAAAATTGCAAACAAGTGGCATAAGATTTTTCATAAGATCATGTAAGAAAAATAGTGTTCTCTCAGAGATCAGAGAACACAAATTTTAATATATGCATGTTTTTCAAAACTTTTTCTACTTTTTTTCCAAATAGGGAGGAATTCCTTACTGTAGAGAGCAAAATGGAGTCTCTCACGTCAAGAAGGGGCTGATGTCAAGCAATGACACGAGCAATTAAGGTACTCCAGTTAGGAGATATCGCCAGGACCCACTTCAGGCAACACCCCAGAACTGATAACACGCAGAACCAGGAGGGGTCTGCAGAGACCCAAAACTGATCAAATCTCTAAAAAGGGAAGGATTTTGGCAGCAAACTGTCAGACTCTTCAGACCTAACCTCTCTTCATCTGACCACTTAGAAAAGGCAACTGCTGCCGAAGGCTCTGCCCGATTGATCCCCGTGATCTCCAAACAGAACTGAGAGCCTTCAGCTCTTGAACATCAGAAGCAGTAAGTGCAGAGAGCTGACCCCCACCAGACCCACCAGACCCAGGCCTTATCTCAACCACACGCCCACAGAACAGCTCCGAGTTTGGTTTCTTCACTTCCTGCACCCTTCTGTTACCTTGTGTGTTATGTGCTTTGTCTTCTCTCCTGCTCTGCGTGCTGTGTAAGAAGCCAAGTTGAATCACATGGGGAACTGTCACTGAGTTTGGAATCCTGAACCTGCTTTATAACTGTGATTTAACTTTGCTTTAGGACTGAATAAAGCTGCCATTGTGGAAAGACACAACTTGTGTAGTCGGCAGGATTCCATGTCATTGACTTATCATGTGTTAGAAAATTTAGAAAAATCAGGGGCGCCTGGGTGGCACAGCGGTTGGGCGTCTGCCTTCGGCTCAGGGCGTGATCCTGGTGTTATGGGATCGAGCCCCACATCAGGCTCCTCTGCTGTGAGCCTGCTTCTTCCTCTCCCACTCCCCCTGCTTGTGTTCCCTCTCTCGCTGGCTGTCTCTATCTCTGTCAAATAAATAAATAAAATCTTTAAAAAAAAAAAAAAAAATTTAAAGAAAATTTAGAAAAATCAGAAAAGACTCCTAAAGTCTTGCTTGAACTGACTATAGCCAAACTAAAAATAATAAATTGGGGAATGACTATGTGAATATAGACTTTCCAGGCATCTCATTGAGAGTGAAATCCTAAGGTAGCACAGGCAGGTGAAAACGACACCAGCTCTATGAGCAGTCAGTAGCAGAAGCTCGTCCAGGGCTTACTCCTTTGCATGCAGGTACAATAGCCAAAGCTGAGACTAAGGGAGATTGCCTCAGAAAGGCACTTGGGGGGCTAAGAAAAATTAAGCCATTTGGAGACATTGCAAAGATACATGCTACTACTGGCCAAATTAATCTGTAACTTAGAAGAAAGACGTGAACAAAATTGTAGAAAAATCTGTATATATACCCTAGGTATAAGTGGGAAATAGAGCTCTACATAGTTAAGAAATTACACATAGCAGCTGCCAGTTTACAAAAAAAGGAAGAAAGATGTGTGCACTAGGTAAATGCCTAAAAAGGGTGGAGGAGGAGCCTGATGTGGGGCTCGATCCCATAACACCAGGATCACGCCCTAAGCCGAAGGCAGACCCTTAACTGCTGTGCCACCCAGGCACCCCAAGAAATGTTTTATTCAAACCATTAAGAGAGAAGCAAGAATACTGGCAGCAAAGGGAATAAGAAAGATTTACTAAAACTTCCTTTACAAAAAACTAGAGGACCCCAGGATGGATTGACAGGCCATCAAATCCAGGGATAATAGGCCACGTATGCAATTAGCATTAAAAATAGGAATGGAAATAATAACAGACACATTTTCAATAGATACAGGATCCCAAATATCATTATTAAAGAGAGAAAGACCTAATAAAGGAAAAACTATAAACATTGAAGGATTAGGAGGAAAAATAATCCAGGGAATATCCACAGAAACAGAAGTGTTAATGTATGAAGACATACTTTTGTGAGTGCACTGCAGCTAGAAAATATTATAGGAATGGATTTAATTCCAAAATTATATGAGGAATGGATGCCATTAAAAGGAAATAAAAATAAGATTATATGCTTAGCACAAGGAAAGATAAATCCAACAGAACTCCCAAGACCCCATAGGGAATAATTCACTAAACAATACCCATTAAAAGGGGGACATAAGGAAATAACAGAAAAGATAACAGAATTATTAAAAGAGGGTATAATTATCCAGGAATGTCATCCAGTTTTAATAGTGCCATATGGCCAATGTTAAAACACTAGTGGACAACAAAGGCTAACAGATTATAGAAATCTAAATAAATTATCACCAAAATCAATGGGAGCATTACCTGACACAGAAAAAGTAATTAATAAGATAACTAGTTATAATGGAAAATATTATGTGACTATAGATACGTCAGCCATGTTTTTTTCAGTACCGATTACAGAAGAAAGCCAGGAATATATCACATTCTCATGGGAAGGCAAATAATACCAATTTGTAAGGCTGCCCCAAGGATATTTAAATAGCCCAGTAATAACATATACTATACTGTCCACTCATATAGATCAATCGTACAAATCTCTAGTAATATCCTATACTGATGACATAATAACAACAACAACAAAAAAAAGATAAGGAGCAACTGAGACAAGAAAAGGAAAAGTTAATACAGCATTTAAGGGAACAAGGATGGACTATTAATGATGAAAAAACATCAGGCCCAGGCACTCACTGCAAATTTTTAGAAATTCAATGGTCTTCTGAAGGAAGGAAGGTACCAGATAAGGTAATAGATAAAATACAAGCAATAGGACTGTCTAAAGATAAAACAGAGGCACAGGGACTTACAGGCTTATTTGGGTAATGGAGACAGCATCTACCACACTTAAATGTAAGCTTAAAACCTATTTACAGGGGCGCCTGGGTGGCACAGCGGTTAAGCGTCTGCCTTCGGCTCAGGGCGTGATCCCGGCGTTATGGGATCGAGCCCCACATCAGGCTCCTCCACTATGAGCCTGCTTCTTCCTCACCCACTCCCCCCTGCTTGTGTTCCCTCTCTCACTGGCTGTCTCTATCTCTGTCAAATAAATAAATAAAATCTTTTTAAAAAAAAAAAAAAACCTATTTACAAAATAACTAGAAAGGCACAGGATTTTGAATGGACACAACAACAACAACAGGCTTTAGATACATTAAGGGATTTTATTAAGACATTTCAAACAATACACTACCCAGCAGCAGGAGAACCATTAAGAACAGAAATACTGATGAGTGGAGAATATGGTACATCGTCCCTGTGGACAAAGAAGGAACACAAACCTAATTTTCTACCGGCAGGATTTTGGACTACAACGTTCCCATATTCAGAACATAAATACTCAGTATTTGAAAAACATATATGATTGTTATATGCAGCTTTAAAAAATAGAGAACCCTTAACAGGAAATCAAAAAGTAACAGTGCCAAGTCATATACCTTTGTTCCACTGGATAAAAACTGACAGGTAACCAAATTGATTCGAAATTGCTAACTTGGAAATGGTATATCCAAGGGGCAACCAGGACTCCACACTGAGGAGATATATAAGACAGAAACAGACTTGCCAGAATTTATTCCGAGGGAGGGCAAATCCATACTCGAAGCTTAGGGAAATGGGGCCCATCCCAGTATAGACCCATCCAGTCTATCGAAAGCCTGGTTTACAGACGGATCAGCCTCAGTAGTCTCTGGAAGAACAGAATGGACAGCCGCAGCACTAAGACCCCGGGACAATCTGATCCTCAGGGAGAAAGGTAAGACAGCCTACACAACATGCAGAATTAATTGCAGTAGTACTGGCTGTAAGGAAATCATTAGAGGAGAATAAAAGCACTATATATACTTTTACTGACTCATGGGCAGTAGCCCTGTGGTCAGGAAAATAGAAAAGAAATTATTTTAAAATAAATAGCAGAGACTCAGGGTCAAGAGAATATTGGGAAGAATCATATATAGCTTCAGAGAAAACTAAAACATATGTTACACATGTGTCAGCACATAAAAAAGACAACAAAGAGGTATCAAAATATAATAATGAGGTTGATGCATTGACAAGAGACATTAAGGCAATAGAAACAAAGGATTAAAATTAAAATTAAAAAAAGATAAGGAAAGATAGAGACACACACTGCCACCAATAATATTAAAAAGAGATAGGGACGGAAAATGGGAGGTACCTAAAGTAACACCAATTGAAATTTAAAAAGACAGGAAACCAGTATCACATAGTTATGGAAGTAACAGAAATACTAATAACTCCACATACAGTTATGGAAATACATAGACAGAAAGCACATATAGGAACACATGCCTTATATAAATGGTTCACTCAAAGAAATCTGAAAGTTACTTGGCAGGAAATAAAAAGAGTTGCAAGGATGCATCACATGTAAACAGATGATAGATAAATATAGTTATACTGCATCAAGAGACACATACATACGAGCCTACCGCCTTTAATATTACAATACAAACAGACTTTATAGGACCTTTAAATCACAGCTATCAACATATGCCACTTCCACAGTAGACATATATACAGGATTGGCGATAGCTCTGGCTGCCTCTAGCCCTTCAGCTCGTGCAACGGTAAGAGCTCTAGAGTCACAGACAGCTCACTTTGGAGCACCAGTTATAGTAGAAAGTGATCAGGGAACTCACTTTACAGCCACCTCAGTTAAAAAGCTCTGTGATCTCTGGGACTTAAAATGGAATTACCATCTAGCCTATAATCCTATAGCTGCTAGATATACAGAGAGATTTAATGGTTTATGAAAAAAAGAATTGGGATTGATAGAGAAACAAGGAAGTTTTTAACAAGCCCTGGATAGAGCTTGCTTTTTGTGAAATCAAAGAGACAGGTTACAAAAAGATGGTCCTTGTAAGATGTTAAACACCACTGCCCCAAATACAGAAAAAAGGGAGGTAACAATAAACACAGACTTCCAAAGCAGCAACAAAACTGAGGGCCAATTCCATCTCATTACAGGACATTGTTGCTCACAGGCACGGAAACATTTATTGGACTACAGGGGCTAAAGGACAGTTGCAACTTAAAAAAATCCAAGACCTTTCTCCTAGTGACCTACCTTAGGAATAATTGAAGAAAAATTACATACTAGAAGGGCTTTCTATTATAGATTAGAAAAAAAAACTGATATATATTTTTATGCCCCTGCTTACTTTGTACTTGTCATTATAAGACAAGTCTAATACATGCACACTTACATTATCAGGACACAAAAAAGCAGTGTTGATCTAGTTTCTTGCCAATGACACTGCTGGGCAAAATATTACTTATAATTATCAATGTTCTCCGGATTCTTTGTCCTACTGAACTAACCAGATACTTCACCTATTGCCACAACAGAAATTGCCACATTGGTAACAGGACCCAACCACTGGGCAGAAAATCAGCTAATTACACCATCTGCTTAATTAAGACAGCACTAAAAGAATAAGGTTTTTTACATTAGGGGGGAGAGAGATGCAACAATCACCAAACTCAACCATACCAGACCTCCCAGAATCTCCTGACAATGATCTAGATTTGGTACTTATAATCTGGGAGGACAATCCTTTTCATTAATCTAACCATCAGATGCACAATGGGTAGAACATACATGGTCAGTACAGCACCCTATCTATGAGAATAGAACTCATTCATCTACACCAACTTATATAGCTAACAACCATCCATGCATTACCTGATCTACCACCCACTGGCCAAGTTAGACTTAGAAAACCTTTACAGTTCCTTGTAGGACTGGGCATCATCTCTAACTTAATCATCTCTGGAATTCAGGAAGCAGAAATCCAAACTATTAAGCAAGAATTATTTGCATTTAAAAAACATGTGAACCCCTTAAATAATGCAGTAGAAAACTCAGATTGCACAATTTCCTCAGCATTTAAAGAATTACACTCTGTTGTCTCAACTATGCATGATTATCATGCATACCAACTGGAATCTAATTATAATATCGACTATGAGGTTCAGGCCCTGCAACAAAATTTACTTAATCTGAGAAATTTTTATTTGAATGAATAATTAAAAAATAGTTGCTACAGAATCAATAACCTTCTTGAGAGAGCATGGAGTGATATTAGAAACATTACAGTAACAGGAAAAATGAATTCGACTAGACTGAATCTCTTCTACAATTAAACACCTCCAGACCATCAGGTTGTGACAATACAGGGCAATGTAAACATTTCATTTCATTTCATAGTAGGAGGTCAAAGCCTACTAGCACAGGACACATATGCTGTGCATAATACATGGTAATGCTGCACTCTGGCTATGCCTATGTGCCTGTGGATGGATGGATATTTATTACCCAAAGAAATGGTATTTCAATGATCTCATAACATGTACTATACCTGGCATGAATTGGAAATCAATGCTAATGTTTTTAACAAGAACATCCACTGAAAAGTTATTTTTGAACGTGGGACACTTCAGTTGGATAATCTGTGCTAATGATTATTCAGAGGTTAAATTCTTTCATCATATTAAATGAAGGCTACTAATATCACCATAAACAATGAATGTATTAAAATACTGTATGCTATTAATGTAACATGTAATAATGCTACCAAAATGGGTATCTACATCTCAGAACATTCATACAAAGATCTTACAACATCTTACCATACTAAAATAACAGTAATACCTTGGGTTAAAACTGACAAAATCAATAAACCTTTGGAAGAAAACGTGGAAGGACTCAAAGCAGACCTTAACACCTTAACCAATAAGCTAACCCACTTTTAAAATGCTACGCTGGCCATTCGTGCAGCCTCAGCCGTTATTAATACTAACTCAGCATCATTAAACAAAGACACAGAAAACTTACAAAATAAATGTTCCTTTCTAGAACTGTTAGCAAATCCCTTCAAACACATCATTTGTTTTGGCTCATGGTGTGACTATAACCCTTAAAAATACCTCAAGATGGGACAGAATTATCTCTCTACACGTTTGGGAATCCATTAAGGAAATAGTTCTAATTAATTTTAGTTATCATTTTTGTTATATATCTTATTAAATATGCTATTAGAAGGTTCTGCACTCCTAAACTTAAAAGAAAAACCACAGAAAGTCCATGATTAACCATATCCTCGCCGTTCTTTTCTGGATACACCAAGAGCCTATGTTGAAGATTCCGTATGTATTTTTTGGATTTTTATCTTCTTTTTGTTTGACTTTATTCAATTATTGAGTTGGAGTTTTTATTTGTGTTTGCTTGATTCATTTTAATGTAACTATCTTGTTTGGATGTGAAGTGCTCTTTATCTTACATGATTTGAATTTTATTGATTTTGTTTGACTCCTATTGAAAACTTGATTAAATAACCTAAATGTGCCTTTTGTTATGTTACCAAACTACTACAGCCATCCTGCTTTAAGACATATTTGATTCCTGCATGGCCCTCACAGAATTCGCCATGAGGAATCACAGAATTGAATGCAGTCCCTTATGTCAAGGAGGAGCCTGTGTCAAGCAATGACGCGAGCAGTTAAGGTAGTGCAGCTAGGAGATATCGCCAGGACCCACGTCAGCCGACACCCCAGAACTGATAACACACAGAACCGAGAGGTCTGCAGAGACCCAAAAGTGATGAAATCCCTTTAAAATGTAAAGCTTTGGGCTGGAAACTGTCAGACTCTTCAGACCTAAAGGCAACTGGTGCCGAAGGCTCTGCCCTGTTGATTTCCAAACAGAACCGAGGACCTTCACCACTTGAAGATCAGAAGCCTAAATGCCAAGAGCTGACCCCGACCAGACGGACCACACCAGACGGACCAGACCGAGGCCTTATCTCAACCACACGCCCACAGACTGCATGTTTGGTGTTCACTTCCTGCACCCTTCTGTTAACTTGTATGTAGTTTGTCTTCTCTCCTGCTCTGCGTGCTGTGTAAGAAGCCAAGTTTAACCACATGGTGAATTATCATTGAATTTGGAATCCTGAACCTGCTTTATAATTGTGATTTAACTTTGCTTTAGGACTGAATAAAGCTGATATTGTGGAAAGACACGACGCGAGTGTGCGCCTTCATAGCGTGCTCGTGACACTTACCCAACAGTCTTTACAACAGTCACCGTAGGCACATTCAGCAGATGATTTAAGTTTACAAGTACTTCCTTCACAACAAGGGTCCGATTCACACTCCTGTGAAAAGAAAATAACTGTCAATACGGAAAGGAATCACTGTCATCAATTTTCATTAATCAAAGTCTTATCTTAGATCTGAATCTTCCTTCTAACTGGGCTATAACAGTTACTCTCCGGAAAATCATTTACTATCCTTCTGAAGTTATCAGTGACTCTTCAGCTACAACCATTTCAACTTCAACATCTTTCAAAGGACTGCAATCATACAGAGAATGTGTCTTTGCTGGAACTGCCGGAACAAGATACCACAGACTGGTGGCTTCAACAACAGAAATTTATTATCTCATAGTTCCACAGGCTAGAGGTCCAAACTCGAAGTTCCAGTCGATTCAGTTTTTGACAAGGACTTTCTTCCTAGCTTGCGGACAGCTGCCTTCTCGCTGTGCGCTCACATGGCCCCTCTTCAGCGCAGATGTCCTGACAGAGACAGAGCAAGCAAGCTCTCCGGGATCTCTTAAGAACACTAACCCTGTCAGATCAGGACCCCATCCTTCCGACCGCATTCGCCATAATTCCTTACCTAGAAGCCCCATCTACAGATACAGCTACCCTGGGGGCTAGGGCTTCAACATATGAATTTGGGAGAGGAGGACACATTCAGTCTTAACAGTTTCTTTAATCATCATGGAGAATTAAGCATCCATCAACGCCTTTCTCTTCATGCTCAAGGTCTGACTTCCCTAATGGGTTCGTCTGCACTTTATGTGGACATTATTTTTATCTTGCCTGGCTTCTCTCACCCACTCAAGAACACTACCCAATTTCCAAAATGGGGAAAAGAGGTGAACAGACATGTCATCAAAAAAGATATACAAATGGCAAATAAGCACATGAAAACGTGCTCAACATCACTAGTCACTAAGGAAATGCAAATTAAAACCACTTCACACTTAAGAGAATGGCTAAACTGAACAGACTGACTATATGAAGTGTTGCCGAGGATGTGAAAGAACTAGAACTCTCATATGCTGACAGTGGGGATGTAAAACGGTACAAACACTTTAGAAAACAGTTTGAAAATGTCTTGAAAAGTTATACACCTAACATATGACCCAGTCATTCCACTCCTAGGTATTTACCCAAGAGAAATGAAAACTTAAGTCCATATGAAGACTTGTATGCGAGTCTTCCCATACAGCAGCTTTATGTGTTAATAGCCAAAAATTGGAAAGAACCCAATATACATGAACAGATGAAAAGATAAACCAACCGTACCATATCCATATACTCAATGATATACAGCAATAAAAAGGAATGAGCTACTGACACAGTAGCAACATGGATGAATCTCAAAATAACTGTGGGGAGGGAATGAAGCTAGACAAAAAAGAGTCATTCCACTTACACGAAATTCTAGAAAATGCACACCAACGTATAATGACAGAAAGGAGATCAGTGACTGCCTGAGGATGGCAGAACAAAAAGGGATGGAAAGAAGGGATTACCAAGAGTCACAAAGAACTTTTTGGGATAATGACGTGTTTAATTATCTTGATCATGATGATGTTTTCACACAAGTAGACGTGTCAAAAAAATCAACTTGTATGCTTTAAATATATGCAGTTTATTGTTGACCAAGTGTTCACACTTGCACATTTCTTATTCTTTGCTCTGTTCTAACAGAGTTTATTAGTTTTTTAGTAAAGCTTCTCTCCTTCCTACAGGCCCTTAAGCTCTGCTTGTCCCTACAGAAAAAGTGCAGTGTGCCACCCCTCCCTCCTATCAGCTTTTCGTGGAAATTGGCTGACCAGAGCAGAACACTAGTGTCAGACCTCACTGGTCATTTCCCCTTGCTTATCCAGCTTCCTCTTAAAAGATTCTGCTTATCGGCTTGCCCTTACCTTGACCCTTTAAAAGAAAAAAAAAAAAAAAAAAAACTTTTCTTATTTGATTTTAAGATGCTTTCAGATTTCTGAGATCAGAAATAAAGCCTTTCATTATCTAAGTCCAAATCTGGTTTCTTTAACACTGTATTCAATTATGCTTTAATAAACCTGCTAAGCTGTTTTCAAAAACACTGTGTAAGACGTATGACTTCATAGAAGATTAAAGCATAAGGAAATAGACTATATACACAGAAATTTTGTTTATAAATAAAAGTACAATTTTAAATGGTTTTATAACAACTGATCATTAGTGGATAAAAGTTAATACCCTAGCTTATCTCACACAGTCCTTCTCAATTAAAGAGCTATATAAAAATTTTCAATTACAAAGGGGCTAAAAGAAATTATGGAGGGGTTATGATGATAGTCTTGAAATAAAAGTACTACAGGCTGAGCCAAAATATAAAATTCAGAGAGTCTTAAGGAAAAAAACTGATAAATTCTCCTTCATTTAAATTTCAAAATTCAATACAATAAAATACATCCTATGAAAAGCTAAATGTCAAGAGTAAATCCTAAGGCAAACCAAGAAACAGACTCTCAACTATGGAAAACAAACTGATGGTTGTGGGCGAGGCGGGCGAGGAGAGGTGAAATAAGGGATGGGGATTAAGAAGTGTGCTCGGCATGCTGAGCAGCCGGCGTTGTACGGAAGTGCTGAATCACTATGTTGTACACCTGGAACTAATATTACACTGTATGCTAACTGGAATTTCAATAAAAACTTAAAAAATAAATGAATGAATGAACAATAAATAAATAAAGGAAATCAAAAGAGAAGAAAAACTGTAAACTAGAAAAAAGTGAATAGAACACAAGATGGAAATGAATTAAAAATTATAATTAAAAAGCACAGACCGGGGGAAGAAAAGAGAGAACCCTAATGGAAACTTTGGGTGCTGATGATGTGTCAACGTAGTCATCGACTGTAACAAATGTCCCACTGTGCTGCAGGATGTGGACAGTATAGGAGGTTATGTGTGTGGTGGTATATGGGAACTCTCGGTACTTTCCATTCAATCTTTCTGTGACCCTAAAACTTCCCTGAAGACAAAGGTAACTAATTTTTTAAAAGCTAAATTGTAAGTTACATACACAGGAGAATATTAAAACATTTACAAAACAACGGACTTTGCCCACAATACGTGAGCTCCTAAAAATTAATTTAAAAGAATGAATAACCCAACAGAAAAATTGATAAGGGATATAAGATGGTAATTCACAGAAAAAAATATGCACATAGTCTATAAGCATATGAAAAGATTAAAAACTCAAACAATATCTTCTTAAGAAAACATTTATTATTCTTTCCTGGAAAGACTATATACTGTAGGGGGCACCAAATGCCAAGATGAACTATTGGTAGAAGTGTTAATTGACACAGCCTTTTTGTAGGAAATTTCATAGCCTCGAATAAAATTTAAGAACACATACTCTTCAATTCAGTAATTCTACCTTTATGTAATTATCTTAGAGAAATACTTGCATATCTGCCTATATATACATGGGATGTGCACAAGGATGTACTGTTTGCAACAGAAAAAAAACTAATTACAATAAGTAAATGTCCATTAATGAGAGTATGGTTCAAGAAATCATAGTATATCCTTATATGGGAATACTAATACACCCTTATATGGAATACGAATCAGCAGATTAAAAGATTATGTCTACATAAGGTAATGACATGGAAAAATCTCCAAGATGTATTAATAGAAAAGAAAGCAAACAAAAACAAAGAAAACCTCTGCATGCAACATATTATGTCTGATATGCAAAAGAAAAAAAAAATCCTAAAACAAACCCAACTATTTACAAAGGTGCATTTTATGTATGTGTGTATAAAGGTACAAAGTCTAAAAAGAAACACACTAAATTTATAAGAATGATTACCAATGCAGAAGGGAGTTTTTAAATTTATGGAGGAAATAATAGTATGAAAGGGGAACTTTGCTTGTACTTACTATTTGAAACTTTTTTACAAAAAAAAATCTGTGGTATTTGAGAGGGAAGTGGTATTCTTTTTTAAGGAATAATTCTGTAGTGTGAAAGTTCAAAATGCAAATACAGAACATTTCAGTAAGTTCAGTAGTGAAGTGAAGAGTTAGGAGAAAGCAAAAGATATATAATATTTAAAGAAGAAAGATCTGAGAATGCCTAGAAAGGAGAAGAGCCTGGTCACCTGAACAGTATTAACATTAATTTAGAAATTAAACATAACCTTGTTGGGGCCTTACTTTCCTCATTTGAAATGAGAATATGAAAAATATCAATCTCTAAACATTTAGCAGAAGTCACTGACAGTCACCAACAGTGCAATCAAGGCCCGTCACAAGTTCATCATAAAACACCTGCTGTCTTTCTAGAGCATGCAGTCATCTGGCAAAAGCCAGATATGATCAGACACGGAAAAAGAAGTACTTGTGCAAAACATTAAGAATATGGTCAAGCTTAAACACAATTAAACAAATTTCTTCAAAATTTAATGCAAGGCCGAGAAGGAAAGGACTTTTACACAGGCCATTTTGAGAAGAGCATGGGTAAAATACAGAATAACAGTAATAAAGATGGGAATGGGCTTATGGCGCTAAATGTGCGTAACAGGTCTGACAGAGCCAGAGATCGGTAGGCACAACACTGAAGGTGCATAAAGGGAGAATGCTAATCTAAGTAGCAAGAATTTTGCTCCTAAAGGACTCTGGAAAATGGATCAGCTTCAATTTATTAAAATGAGTCCAACTGAATAAATATTTCTGCAGTGGTAGTGCCAGAATAGTGAAAGCTTACAAAAAAAGAGCCAACTGAAAAACTGATTAGTTCTTTAAAGTAAATAAATGACCTCATAACCATAACAGAAATGGCAGAAGGTAGCAAAAAATAGAAGAATAAACATGGTGCTTTCCTTGACGTCAAAACCGATGACACCATTAGTTATGTTCTGGGAAGGAAGACATGACCAATCCCAGGAATATATCCCCACAAGCAAAATACCAATTCTCATTGGTCACTAAATTTCACTAATGCCTATGCCAGTTGCCCAAAGCAAGCTATTCCATTTTTTCCAAATCCTGAGGTAATTTCCCAAAGCAAAAATCAAAAATTAAACTGACCTTTGGAGTACCACAGTCACACTCTTCCCCAGGATCCACCAATTTATTACCACAGAAAGGAGCACTATATGCTTCATCAGGTTTTGGAATATTAAGAAGGCAGTTTCCTCCTTTATTTAAAGTTAACTTCTCAAAGTCCTCTGCACTGCAACTGCTAAAGTTTCTGGAACCTCTATAATAAACATTAAGAAAAAGAACTTATGTCATAGCGGTTACTCATTTTGAAAGTTTAAATCATGTCCTCAACCAACAAGAAGTGAATATTTAAAATGGCAGAAAATAAACTACCAAAAAGTAGAGAGGAAAAAAAATAGAAATGAGAATAAATAACAGTACATTATTTCAGTTACTACATAATAATTCACTATTTTGGTTATAATATATTATACCTCCATGAAAATATCTTCCAAACATATCAATTACATTAATATATAAAATAAGAAGACGTCCTTAGAAATTATCTAGTCCTATCCAAAATTCAGTTTTCTTTACCTTCTATAATAAAAGTTCCTCAAATATTTGAAACTATATGTTTCCCCAATATTTTTTCACTCTACAGGATAACATTCTTATGTTCCCCTCACTATCACATACAGGGAGCCATGTGAAAATAACGTGAATGGGCATTCCCATGAGGATGCACGATAGCCACCAAGAAGCAAAATGCACAGTGCAGAACTTCAGCTACAGTTTGAGGTTTAAGCCTTATGATAACTCCTGAGAACCATGCTTAATACTCTGAAGGCTAGATGGGCTTCTAGAAATTGTCCACCTCAAGCTATCCATGTGAGATCTATACAAATGCAATTCTGATTTGTTCTACATGTTGCTGGGGGTTTTTTTAGTTACGGGTTTACTCAATAACTAAAATACATTCAGATAGTCCCACTGCTTATTTTCACTTTTGAGGATTATAGCGAAACACACCCACATATACACCAAGGATCTTTGAGAAATCCAAGTCCCGTTAAAATTTTATCAGGGGAATTTGGTGCCCTGAAAGATCTTTCATCAGTTTGAGCAGTGGTGCCAAGAGTAGCAGTGGAAATGAAAACTGTGTTGCACTATAGTTACTGAGGAGGCATCCCTGTCTATGCTGGCTCTTTTGTACATCCAAGGAATCTAAGAAACAGATCCTTTCTGTGAGACTTTGTGTTCTGGATATACATATCACACTCTTCTTTGCTAACTGGCCCAAAGTCTCCAGACAAGTAAATCGTCCGGACTCTTGGCTCTTGGAAATGGAAAGCAGTCTGCCTAGACATTTTGGTATTGTTAACTACAATTTAACAAAAAAAGTCTCTCAATGTGGGGTTTTGAAGGATTTTAACATAACTGACCAGCAGACAAAGAAAGGTCAATTGTCTGTAACCAAAAAAAAAAAAAAAAGGCAAAAGCAATATTTTGACTCACACAGAAAGAAAATATCTACCACAAGTCTACTGACAACAACAAAAAGGCTTGTTTTCAGTATTTTTTTTCTCACTAATCTCTATTAATGATATTGTGAGGAAAAGTCCTCTCTACAATACCATTCATTCAGCATTTGTTGAACATTATTGTGCACAAGGCACTCTTCTGTGCAAGGGATAAAATAGTGAACAAAAGCAGACAAAAATCCTCACCCCTATAAATACGGCATTCTAGTGAGTGAGAAAAAATATATACATAGTAAGTGAACTGGAGGGTATACAAAGGTGATAAGTGCCATGGGGGAAAAAAGTGAGAAGGTGAACCAGGTGACCCAGGCAGAGGGAGGAAGCAATAGCAATCAGCACAGGTACTTTAAACACTGTGACAACCGAATTAGAACTGGATATCTGGGGAAAGAACATCACTCCAGGAAGGCATAGCAAGTGCAAAAGCCCTAAGGTAAAAGTCTGCCTGGTGTGCGCAGGGAACAATAAGGAAGCCAGTGGGGTTGGACTGCAGTGAGTCAGGAAAGGAATGAGTAATGAGAGATGCAGTTGGCAAAGGTGAGAAAAGGCCATTGTAAGACTCTGACTTTTTTACTGTGCGGGAAATGAGGAATTTGGGGGGATGATACAATGGAAAGTGGTGAGCAGGAGTAACATGATTTGACTTGCGCTTTAATAGGAACGCCATGGTTACTATTTTAAGCAGGAAGAACATACAAGGGGTTCTTGCAGAAATCCACTCAAATGATGATGATGGACCAGCATGACAGCAGTGGAAACAGTAAGGAGTGTTTGGATTATTTATATGTTTTAAAGGACTAGCCCTTAAGATGAAGAATGTGAATAAAAAGAGAGATGTCAAGGATGACTCCAACATTTTTTGTGCCAAACTACGAGAAGGAAGGAGTTACCATTAACTGACACGGAGGAGACTATGGGTAGAACATGTTTTAGGTGAGATAATACAGGTTTGAGTCTCATAGACATCAGGTGAAAATGTCAGAGTACTAGTACATAGTAATTATCTAATAAACAAAGGAGACTTCGATTTATTATTTTTTTTGGTAGGAGACTTCAATTTAAACAGAAGTTTGTGAATGCATTTTATTTGCTATTGTTGATCTATATATGGTAAGTATCTTGCCTGCCATGTAGTACATATACAACAATACTTTCTGTAAGAATACATTAATCAGCCAATAGCCACAGAGATTGTGCAGACATATGTTAATTTCTACATTTGAGTCACTAATTCTAATCTACATAAAGTCTACCACTTCTATCGGGAAGCCTGGGTGGCTCAATCAGTTAAGCGTCTGCATTCAGCTCAGGTCATGATCCCAGGGTCCTCGGATCAAGCCCGTATAAGACTCTCTGCTCAGCAGGGAGCCTGCTTCTCCTTCTCCCTCTGCCTGCTTGTGTGCTTGTGTTCTCTTTCTCTCTGTCAAATAAATAAAGTCTTTAAAAAAAAAAATCTACATAAAGTCTACCACTTCTAAATAGGCTATTTTTTTAAAAAAGTTTCCTAATTAGTAGTTGGGACACATTTTCTCATAGATACAATGCCTAAAATGTTTGATCCTAAAGCAACTGATTTAAAAAAAAAAAAAATCTGTTTTACCACAATGGAGTTGACTATAGTACTGAAGAGGATTAACAAAATCAGAAGCATTTCTGGTGCTTTTTACCTGATGGAGATAATAACAAACATCCCCACAATGCTCTTCAGTAAGCCTCTAGGGGCCACAATGAAGATAGTTTTCCCCTAGTCATCCCTGGAAGGCACATACCCTGGTGCTTTTTACCTGATGAAGATAATAACAAACATCCCCACAATGCTCCTCAGTAAGCCTCTAGGGGCCACAATGAAGATAGTTTTCCCCTAGTCATCCCTGGAAGGCACCTAGTAAGGATGATCTTTCTCCTAATACTTGGCTTGAATAGCAACTAAAGTATTCTTATTCTCTACATACAACCTTTGGGTGCTAGGATATTAATTTAAAGCATCTCCTCAGCTTTTTTCTCACACCTAGGTAAGTCTCCCAAAACTGCATCAAAAGCAGATAGATGTGACCAACAGTGATGGAAACAATCTACCAGAATATGACTCCCACCCCAAAAAAAGGCAACTATCATCTAGAACATTCTTTCTATGAGTAACCTAGAAATAATCAGAACACAGTTCCACCATTACCATCCTAATTCCCACAGCCAAGGAGTAGGAAATCCTAACAGAGGACTCTATATGATGGCAACATTAATTAGATTTTTTTTTAGAGTGCCCTGTGGTGCCTGGTTGGCTTATTGGTTGAGCGTTTGACTCTTGGTTTCAGGTCAGGTCATCATCTCAGCGTCGTCAGATTGAGCCCCGCAGTGGGCTCCTCACTCAACGCTGAGTCTGCCTAAGAGTCTCTCTCCCTATCCCTCTGCCCCTCCCCCTGCTCACTTGCTCCCTTGCCTGCTCTAAATTAATTAATTAATTTAAAAAAATAAATAGTGTGTCCTGATTATGGAGGTTTTCTGAACTAGCTGGCATTGAGGGGCATGGTTACGAAAGCCATTTCTCCATAAAGGTACCTCCCAGGAGCAGCACCTCACACTTCCAGGAATCTAAGAGCAGTATGTGAGAAAAATACTACCAGCCCCTAACAAATACCTTAGCAACAACAAAAATCATATTACAAAGTTAGATTATCCACTTTCTAAATAGAACTGGCTCCAAATGACTGAGTTATCTCGGGGGGGGGTGGAATCAAATGTCTATATATCACCTGCATCTACAAAAAGGCCTGACTTATAATGAACATTCAATTAGTATTTACTACACAGCATATGAAATAGAAGGTGGGAAATCTATCCTTGAAAAAAGATTTAATACCACCAGAGATAACATAATCCTTCTTTTCAAGTTAGTCTTAACAAAAATTGTTCAGGGGCACCAAGGTGGCTTGGTGGGTTAAGCGGCTGCCTTTCGCTCAGGTCATGATCCCAGGGTCCTGGGATCGAGCCCCAAGTCAGGCTCCCTGCTCAGCGGAGAGCTTTCTTCTCCCTCTCCCTCTGCCTGCCACTCTGCCTACCTGTGCTATCTTTCTGCCAAACAAATAAATAAAATCTTTAAAAAAAAAATTGTTCAAATACATTGACCCACACATTACCAAAATACAACATGAAAACACAAAATACCAAAATTCACTCCAAAAAAAAAAAAAAAGAAAAGAAAAATTAAAAGAAACTACGAGAGGAGAAAAAAACAAAAACAGGTACAATCCAATAAAGCCTCCAGACACTAGAATTATCAAACAATAACCGAAAAAATCTTGCTTATTATGGTCAGGGAGAAAAACAACAAGCTCAAAAACTTTAACAGGGAAATAAAATCCACAATAGTAATATAGCATGTATGAAAAAAAAAAACTAGATAGAAATTTGACAAATGAAATATAATGAGCAAAATTAAGGATCCAGTGGATAAGTTTAACAACAGACTAAATACACATAAGGATAGGCTCGGTGAATTGGAAGGTATAAGAAGAAATTAACCAGAAAGAAACACAAAATGATAGAAAATATATCAAAAAAGGTCGGAGATCAGATGTTGTGAGGTCTTACACACAGTTACCTAGAATCTTAGAAGAGGATAGCAAATATGCAGAAATACTATGCACAGACACAGTATGTAAAGAAGCTGTATGTGAAAACATAATGGCTGAGTATTTATCACAATACATGAAAAATATCAAACCTCAAACTTTAAAACTCAAAAAAACAAAAATCCTAAGCAGGTATATCAGTGTGTGTGCATGCTATTTTTTAACTTTCCACAACTTCAATAAACTTAAAAAAAAACAAAACCTTAAAACTTAAAAAAAAATTAAAACTATGAAAATAGCCGAAATCCACTTCAACAGAATAACATTTTAGTGATAGCTGACATCAACAGCAACATGGAACCCAAAAGAAAATGGAATAATACAAATATGCTGAGAGAAAATAACTGATAATCCAGAATTCTATATTCAACAAAAATGTCCTCAAGAATTAAAGAGGGAGGAGTTAAGATGGTGGAGTAGTAGGGGGACCCTGAGCTTGCCTCCTCCCTCAAACACAGCTAGATCAACGTCTTAACTATTCTGATCAACTAGGAATACCATCTGAGCCTTAAGGAAACAATCTGCACAGTTGGAGGGAATGTGGTAGAGGCGAGGTTCGGAGCCGTGAAGCAGGGAAGAGGAAAGCCGCAGGGCTGCGAAGGAGAGGGAACCCTTTTCACAGAGCAAAGTCAGGGAGAGGGAGAGCGGCAGAGAATGCAGCAGATAGGGATCACACAGTAAGTGGGGAGATCCCCTGGGTCACACTGGGAGAGACTGTGGTCTTCGCCGGAGTACGTAGTATGTATGAAGAGCAAATTTTGCCTCTTCAAGAACAAAAGGCCAGCTGGGAGGGACTCAGTAGCTGTGTGAGCAGAGGGCAGATAACCTTATAGCAGCTTTTCGCTGTCTGCCACAATCGATTCAAGCCTCTGTGTAACTGCTTTTCTCAGACAGAATGGAGTAGGGGACTGACTCTCCCACAAATGACAAATGACAGATGACCTGGTCGTAGCTTTTCACTGTGCGTCACAGTAAGCTCTACCCTCCATGCGCGCACTGTGCGACTGCTTTTCTGGAACAGGACGGAGCACCGTAAGGTTCTCCTGGCAGGGAGGGGGTTGTGGAATGGGTCCCCACCTTGCCAGGCCCTTTAAAACGTGGAGTTTTGAGTCCCAGCCACGGGCCAGAGATAAAATACAAGAGATCTGTGACATGAGGCATGCTGACAGTCCAGGAACAGCCAGGTTAAGGACAGCGAACTGAAGAAAACCCAGGACACAGGAAACTGCTTGCTTTCTGTGAAAGCCTCCTGAAGAGCTGTGGCCTGAAGTTCCCCTCCCTGAGAACCAGAGGGCGAGGTGACGCCATATTCTTCCCCCTACACCACTCCTCCCTCCTCCAAAATGGAGGTTGGAGTCCCCTACACTAAACCCCGCCCCCCTGTGCTTGGCAGAGCATCGTTCCAAGGGCACCTCAGCTTGTGAAACAGCCCAGCAGGCCTCTCGATCAGAACACCAACCCAGACACCCCACATGTACCAAGTATACTGATTAAAGAGTGCTCCAAAACATCAGCTTCTGGTGGAAATAGGAACAGGCTTGTTTCTTTTTTTTTTTTCCCCTCAGTTTTTAAATTTTTAATTTTTTTATTTTTCTATTTATTTTTTTATCTTTTCTTATATATTTTCTCTTCTTTTTTTTTCTTTTTTTTTGGGGTATCAGGCTTATTATTCTTTATTCATTTGTTGGTTTGTGTGTTTCCTTCTCTTATTTTTCGGATCAGGCTTTTTTTCCCCCCCTATTCTTTTCTTCTTTCCTTACTCTTTTAACTTCCTTCTTTCTTATTCTTTGCAATCAGGCTTATAGTTTTTTATTTGTCTCTTTGCATTTTTGTTCCTTTTCTCTCCTCTTGGGTCAGGCTTTTTTTTTTCTTCTTCCTTTCTTTTCTTTTCTAGGTTTATCTTAACAAACAAATCGATGCACACCTAGTTAAAGGTCCAAACACTCCCCACTACAAGCAAGCAGGAACTCTGTAGACGACAGACCAGTGGGGAAGAACAGCCAAAACGTAATAGCACAGTACACAGCATACACCAGAAACCTTACTGAAGACTTTTGTTGTTACTGTTGTTGTTATTGCACTTTTCGTGGGTTTTTTTTTTCTTTTTCTTTCTTTTCTTTTATGGACAAAATTATGAGACACAGAAAGTTACCCCAAAAGAAAGAATGGGAGGTAGGATTCACAGCCAGGGATTTAATCATTACAGATATAAGTAAGATGTCTGGACTAGAATTTAAAACAAAGTTTATAAAGATACTACCTGGGCTTGAAAAAACCATAGAAGACACTAGAGAATCCCTTACTATAGAGATAAAAGAGCTAAAATCTAGTCAAAATTAATAATGCTATAACTGAGATGCAGTCCCAAGTGGAGGCCATAAAAATGAGAATGAATGAAACAGAAGAGCAAATCAATGATACAGAAGTTAAAATTGTGGATAATAATGAAGCTAAAAATAAGAGAGAAAGAAAACTATTAGATCACAAAGGAAGACTTAGGGAACTCAGCAATTCCATAAAATGAAATAATATCCATACTATAGGAGTCCCAGAACGCAGAAAAAGGGGCAGAAGGCTTATTTGAACAAATGATAGCTGAGAACTTCCCTAATCTAGGGAAAGAAACCAGGCATTCAAGTCCAAGAGGCACAGAGAACCCCCCGCAAAATCAATAAAAATAGGTCAACACCTCAACATATTATACTGAAACTTGCAAACTGCAAAAAAAAAGAGAAAATCTTGAAAGCAGCTCGGGAGAAGAAGTCCTTAACCTACAAGAGTAGACACATAAGGCTCACAGCAAACCCATCCACAGAGACCTGGCAGGCCAGAAAGGACTGGAATGATATATTCAATGTACTAAATGGGAAAAACAGGCAGCCAAGAATACTTTATCCAGCAAGGTTGTCATTCAGAATAGAAGTAGAGATAAAGAGTTTCCAAGATAAACAAAAACTAAAGGAATTCATAAACACTAACCAGCCCTGCAAGAAATATTAAAGGGGACCCTTTGAGTGGAGAGAGAGATCAAAAGCAACAAAGACTGGAAGGAACAGAGACAGTCTACAGAACAGTGACTTTATAGGTAATACAATGACACTAAATTCATATCTTTCAATAATTAGTCTGAATATAAATGAACTAAATGCTCCAATGCAAAGACACAGGGTATCAGAATAGATTAAAAAAAAAAAACAAACAAGACCCATCAATAAGCTGCTTACAAGAGACTCACTTTAGATCCAAAGATTGGAAGTGAGGGGGTAGGGAACTATTTATCATTCTAAAGGACAACAAAATAAACCTGGAATAGCCATATTTATAATTAGACAAACTAGATGTTTACACCAAAGGCCGTAATAAGAGATGAAGAAGGACACTATATCATAATCAAGGGGTCCATCCAACAAGAAAATCTAACAACTATAAATATTTATGCACCTAACTTGGGAGCAGCCAACTATATAAATCAATAACAAACTTAAAGAAACTCATGGATAATAATACAATATGAGTGGGGGGCTTTAATATGCCACTCACAGCAACGGACAGATCATCTAACCAGAAGATCAACAATCGGAAACAAGTGCTTCAAATGACTCACTGAACCAGATGGACTTAACAGATATATTCAGAGCATTTCATCTTAAAGCAGCAGAATACACATTCTTTTTGCGTGCACATGGAACATTCTCCAGAACAGATCGCATACTGGGTCACGAAACAGGCCGCACAGGTACAAAAGGATTGAGATCATACCATGCATATTTTCAGACCACAAAGCTATGAAAGTTGAAGTCAACCATGAGAAAAAATTTGGAAGGACCACAAATACACAGAAGTTAAAAAATATCCTACTAAAAAATGAACGGTCAACCAAGAAATTAAAGAAGAAATTTAAAAATGCATGGAAGCAAATGAAAACAAGAACACAACAGTTCAAAACCTTTGAAATGCAACAAAGGCAGTTCTCTGAGGGAAGTATATAGCAATACAGGGCTTCCTCAAGAAGCAAGAAAAGTCTCAAATACAAAAACTAACCTCACACCTAAAGGAGCTGGAAAAAACCATCAAATAAAGCCTAAATCCAGCAGGAGAAGGCAAATAATAAAGATTAGAACAGAATCAATGATACAGAAATAAAAAAAAAAACCCGCAGAACAGATCAAGGAAACTAGGAGCTGGTTCTTTGAAAGAATTAACACGGATAAACCCCTACCCAGACTTATCAAAAAGAAAAGAGAAAGGACCCAAATAAATAAAATCATGAATGAAAGAGGAGAGATCACAACCAACACCACAGAAATAAAAATAATTATAAGAGAACATTATGAGCAATTATATGTCAACAAATTAAGCAATCTGGAAAATGGGTGCATTCCTAGAAACACAGAAACCATCAAAACTAAAACAGGAAACAATAGAATATCTGATCAGACCCATAACCAGCAAAGAAACTGAATCAGTAATCAAAAATCTCCCAACAAACAAAGAGTCCAGGGCCAGATGGCTTCCCAGCAGAATTCTATCAAACATTTAAGGAAGAATTAAGACCTAGTCTTCTGAAACTGTTCCAAAAAATAGAAGTGGAAGGAAAACTTTCAAACTCATCCTATGAGGCCAGCATTACCTTGATCTCAAAACCAGACAAAAGCCACACTAAAAAGGAGAATTAAAAACCAAAATCTCTGATGAACAGGGATGTAAAAATTCTCACCAAGATACTAGCTAACAACTGTATATCAAAAGGATTATTCACCACAACCAAATAGGATTTATTCCTGGGCTGCAAGGGTGGTTCAACATCCACAAATCAATCAATGTGATACACCACATTAATAAAAGAAAGGACAAGGACCATATGATCCTTCTATAGATGCAGAAAAAGCATTTCATAAAATACAGCATCCTTTCTTGATAAAAACCCTCAACAAAGTAGGGATAGAAGGAACATACCTCAAAATCATGGAGGTCATATATGAAAGACACAGCTAATATCATCCTCAGTGGGGAAAAACACAGCATTTCCCCTGAAGTGAGGAACACAACAGGGACGTCCACTCTCACCACTGTTGTTCAACATAGTACTAGAAGTCCTAGCCTCAGCTATCAGACAACAAAAAGAAATAAAGGCAACCAAATTAGCAAAGAAGAAGTCCAACTTTCACTCTTAGCAACGACCTGACACTCTATGTAGAAACCCAAGACTCCACCAAAAAATTGCTGATACAGGAATTTAGCAAAGTCACAGGATATAAAATCATTGCACAGAAGTCTCTTGCATTTCTATACACCAATAATGAAGGAGCAGAAAGAGAAATCAAGGAATCGATCCCATTTACAATTGCACCAGAAGCCATAAGAGACCTAGGAATAAACCTAACCAAAGAGGTAAAAGATCTGTTCTCTGAAAATTATAGAACACTTATGAAAGAAATTGAGGAAGACACAAAGAAATGGAAAAACATTCTATGCTCATGGATTGGAAGAACAAATATTGTTAAAATGTCTACACCACCCAAAGCAATCTACACATTCAATGCAATCACTATCAAAATACCATCAGCATTTTTCACAGAGCTGGAACAAACAATTCTAAAATTTGTATGGAAAAAGACCCTGAATAGCTGAAGTAATGTTGAAAAAGAAAACCAAAACTAGAGGCATCAAAATTCTGAACATCAAGCAGTATTACAAAGATGTAGTCATCAAGACAGTATGGTAGTGGCACAAAAACAGACACACAGATCAATGGAACAGAACACAGAACCAAGAAATGGACCCAAAACTATAAGGTCAACTAATCTTCAACAAAGCAGGAAAGAACACCCAATGGAAAAAGACAGTCTCTTCAACAAATGGTGTTGGGAAAACTGGACAGCAACATGCAGAAGAATGAAACTAGACCACTTTCTTATACTATACACAAAAATAAATTCAAAATGGAATACAGACCTTAATGTGAGTCAGGAAACCATCAAAATCCTAGGGAAGAATACAGGCAGAGACCTCTATGATCTCAGTCACAGCAACTTCTTACTAGATATATCACCACAGGCAAGGGAAACAAAAGCAAAGATGAACTATTGGGACTTCATCAAGATAAAAAGCTTCTGCACAGCAAAGGAAATCAGTCAATAAAGCTAAAAGGCAAACTACAGAATGGAAGAGGATATTTGCACATGTCTTATCAGATAAAGGGCTAGTATCCAAAATCTATGAAGAACTTATCAAAATCAACACCCAAAAATAAATAATCCAGTCAAGAAACGGGCAGAAGACATGAGCAGACATTTCTGCAAAGAAGACATACAGGTGACTAACAGACACATGAAAAAATGCTCAGGATCACTCGGCATCAGGGAAATACAAATCAAAACCACAATGAGATACCACCTCACACTGGTCAGAATGGATAAAATTAACAACTCAGGAAACAACAGATGTTGGCAAGGATGCGGAAAATGAGGAACCCTCCTACACTGTTGGTGGTAATGCAAACTGGTGCAGCCACTCTTAAAAACAGTATAAAGGTTTCTCAAAAAAAACAAAAATAGAACTACCAGCAACTGCACTATCATTCAAAGGATACAAAAATAGTGATTCAAAGGGGCACATGCACCCCAATGTTTATAACAGCAATGTCCACAGTAGCCAAAATATAGAAAGAGCCCAGATGTCCATCAAATGATGAATGGATAAAGATGTGGTGTATAAATACACACACACACACACGCACACACACAACGGAATATTATTCAGCCATCAAAAAGAATGAAATATTGCCATTTGTAACTGGGACTAGAGGATATCATGTTAAGCGAAATAAGTCAATCAGAGAAAGACAATTATCATATAATCTCACTGATATGTGGAAATTAAGAAACAAAACAGTAGATGTTAGGGGAAGGGAGGGAAAATAAATAAGATGAAATTAGAGAGGGAGACAAACCGTAAGAGACTCTTAAGTACAGGAAACAAACTGAGGCTTGCTGGAGGGGAGGTAGGTGGGGGGATGGGGTTATTGAGTGATGGGTATTAAGGATGGCACTTAATGTAATGAGCACTGGGTGTTATATGCAACTGATGAGCCACTAAATTCTACACGTGAAACTAATAATATACTACATGTTAACTAAATTGAATTTAAATATTTTTTTAAAATGCAGAATGAAAGAGAAATAAAGATGCCCTTGTTGTGTGTGGGGGGGGTGCTGACTAAGAGATAAACTACTATCAGACACACACTAAAAGAAATTCAAAAAAGGGTTTTTCAAGATAACTAAAAAATGATACCAAATAGAAGGTCAGAGATGCAAGAAACCAACGAGTAATGAAACTGAAAACTATGTAGGTAAATGTAAACAAACAAGAATGAACAATGTTCATTAAACAGTAATAATACATTCCTGACACATAGTTATATAAGTCAGGAAATGGATAAAGTTAAACTGCTCTAAAGTCCTTGAATTGTGTAAGGAAGGATATGATTTAATATTAAACATGGTAAATCAAGGACCACGTTGTAATTTTTAGAGTAACTCCCCCCAAAAAATCAAAGATTCCATAACTTCCACTCTAATAGAGGCAAAATAATGAATATTGAAAACACACTAGTAATCCAAAATAAACAAAATAGAAGATTTTTTAAAAGAATATAAAAGAAGTGAGACAAATAAAAAACACATAAGGTGGTAGATTTAAACCCAAATACTGCATCTCATTAATTCTAAAACATACTTCCACACATTTAAAATACTCTGGGGGTGCCTGGGTGGCTCAGTGGTTAGGCATCTGCCTTCGGCTCAGGGCGTGATCCCGGGGTTGTGGGATCGAGCCCCACATCAGGCTCCTCTGCTATGAGCCTGCTTCTTCCTCTCCCACTCCCCCTGCTTGTGTTCCCTCTCTCGCTGGCTGTCTCTATCTCTGTCAAATAAATAAATTAAATCTTTTTAAAAAACCCAAAAACGTAAGTATATTAAATGATACAATTAGAGACAAATATTGTCAAGGTGGATTAAAAAATAAAACCTAAACATGCTGTTTCGAAGCATATATCTACATACAGAAAAGTTCAAAGCAAAAGGATAGAAAAAAATAAACTTCCTACATGAAAAAAAATCTGGGGAAGCGAAATTAATATCAGATAAAATTGACAGTCTAATCAAAAAAAAAAGGAAATGAAGACACACAGATTGAGAAGAAATAAAACTGTTCACAAATGACACAGTCATCTATGTAGAAAATCCAAAAGAATCAACAAAAAAATTTCTGAAACTAGTAAGTGATTAAAGTAAACTAATTAAAGCAATGAAAGGTTGTAGAACAGAAGATTAATATACAAGTCAGTTGCTTTCCTATATACCAGCAACAAACAATTAGAATTTGAAATTAAAAATGCAGTACCATTTACATTAGCAAAACCAAAAACAAAACAAAAAAAAAAATACTTAGGTATAAATCTAACAAAATATGTACAAGATCTATAGAGGATAACTACAAAACTCTGATGAAAAAAAAATCAAAAACAACCTAAATAAATGAAAAGATAATCCATGTTCAAGGATAGGAAAACTCAATACCAAAAGGTGCCCCTTCTTCCCAACTTGATCTATAGATTCAATGGAATCCCAACTAAAATCCCAGCCAGTTATTTTTTGGATATCAACAAAGCGATCTGAAATTTATATGGAAAGAAAAAGGACTTATAATAACCAACACAATATTGAAAGAGAACAAAATTTAAAAAGTGACAGTTATCTCAGGTGCCGGGGTGGCTCGGTTGCTTAAGGGACGGCTTTCAGCTCAGGTCACAATCCTGGGGAACTGGGATAGAGTCCCACATCAGGCTCCCTCTGCTCTGCAGGGAGCCTGCTTCTCCCTCTCCCTCTGCCTGCCACTTCCCCTGCTTCTGCACTCGCTCTTTGTCAAATAAATAAACAAAATCTTTTAAATAAATAAACAAGTAAAATAAAAAGTGACAGTATCTGACTTTAAGATTTACCATAAAGCTACAGTAAATGAAGACAGCATGGTACTGGAAAAAAAATAGACAAATGGATCAATGGAAGAGAATCAAGTCCAGACATAAACCCACACAAATACAGTCAACATATCTTTGACAAAGAAACAAAGACAATTTGATGGAGAAAGGATAGTCCTTAACCCAACAAAGAGTATTTGCTGCAAAGTAAAGGGAACCCTCTTACACTCTTGGTAGGAATGCAAACCGGTACAGTCACTCTGGAAAACAGTATGGAGGTTCCTCAAAAAGTTAAAAATAGAACTATCCTAAGATCCAGCAATTGCACTACTGAGGTATCTACCCAAAGGATATAAAAATACTGATTCAAAGGGATACATGCAACCCAGTGTTTATAGCAGCATACAACAATAACTAAATTATGGAAAGATCTCAAATGCCCATCAACTGATGAATGGATAAAGAAGATGTGGCATATATACAATGGAATATTACTCGGCCATAAAAAAGAATGAAATCTTGCCATCTGCAACAACATGGATGGAACTAGAAGGTATTATGCTAAGCAAAATACGTCAGTCAGGGAAAGACAAATACTGTATGATTTCATTCATATGTGGAATTTAAGAAACAAAAGAGATGAACAGGGTAGGGGGAGAAAGGGGCAAAACAGACTCTCAACTATAGAGAACAAACCGAGGGTTACTGGAGGGGAGGTAGGCAGGGGATGGGTTAAAGGGGTGATGAGTATTAAGGAGGGCACTTGTGATGATGAATCACTAAATTCTACACTTGAAACTAATTATTACTTAGTATGTTAACTAACTGGAATTTAAATAAAAACTTGAAAAGAGGAAGAAAAGTATCTGCAAAATCTTTGGCAAACATTATGTTTAATGTTAAAATGTTGAAAGCTTTCCTTTTGATATCACTGTATGGCAACAGACGGTAACTATACTTGTGGTGAGCATAGAATAATGTACAGAATTGTTAAATCACTATGTTGTACACCTGAAATTAATATAACATTGCATGTTAACTATTCTTTGTTAAAAAAAAAAAAAGACAACAAATATGCACATTACAACAACTTCTACTTGAATACTGGACAGGAGGTCCTAGCCAGTACAGTCAGGTAATAAAAATAAATAAATAAAAGCTATAAGGATTGATGAGGTAGAAACAAAACTATCATTACTGCCAGATGATATGATTATATAAGTAAAAATCCAAAAGAATTTACAGGTGTGTAGCACTAATATAAAAATGTAATAGGCTGCTAGATATACAACAAATATAAGAAGTCAATTTTATTTTTATACAAAAAATTAGAAAATTAATTTTTAAAAGAGAAATCATTTACAATAGCAATCAAAAATATAAAGCATAGGAATAATACTAACAAACGAAGTTTAAATCTCTATAGAGAAATATAAGAGGAATTAAAGATCATGGACTTGAAGATTCCTTATTGAAAACATGTTAATTCTTCATCAAACTAATCTAGAGATTTAATACAAGATCACTCAAACCCCTAATAAGACTTTTTTATGGAACTGGACAATTCTCAAATTCACATGAGAAAGCCACAAATAGCCAAGACACTCTTAAACAAGTAGGTCAAAGTAGGACAACTTAGTTTGTTTGTTTTTTAAAGATTTTATTTATTTACTTGACAGAGAGACAGCCAGCGAGAGAGGGAACACAGGCAGGGGGAGTGGGAGAGGAAGAAGCAGGCTCATAGCAGAGGAGCCTGATGTGGGGCTCGATCCCAGAACGCCGGGATCACACCCTGAGCCGAAGGCAGACGCTTAACGACTGCGCTACCCAGGCGCCCCTAGGACAATTTGTTTTATACAAGAAATTAAAAAGCTGTGAAAATTAGGAAACTACAGTAGTGATGCAAATAAACAATGATATACAAATGAAATAGAAGAGCCCAGAAACAGACACATATATTTGCGGATACTTGATTTATGACAAAGGCTGACACTGCAAATAGCACCGAAAGGGATATCTTTTTAACACGTGGTGCCAATTCAACAAGTACTCATCTTGAGAAAAAAACCTGACCTCTACCTGACACAATGCACAAACAGTAATTCTAGGTGGATTATGGACCTAAATTTGAAGGTTAAAACAGATCAAGAATCTGGAAGACAATACAGAAGAGTATCTCTGTGACATCAAAGTTAGGGAACAATCTCCTAAATAAGAAACAAAAAGCAATAGTTGTAAAGGAATAGATTGATACACATGACTACATTAAAATTAAGATTTTTCACTAAAAGTCACCAAAAAATGTATAAAGGACTTCTATTAATAAAGATAGTCAACCCAATCACAAAACTGGGGAGAGTGGGATTGAACAGTATCTTCACAAAAAACAAAATCCAAATGGCCCATAAACATAAACAGGTGATCTAATCTTCTAAGTAATCAGGGAAATGCAAAGGAAAAGCACAATAATATACACTATATATCCAACTCATTACCTGAAGTTTAAAGTGGATAACCTCAACTGTTGGTGAGGGATGTACTTAGCAATTCACTGTATCCCACAACACATCTCCTCCAGCCCCCTTTGATTTCAGCAGTTATGGTGGACAACTTCCTACAACTCCTACCTCTAAGCTTTTTTTCTGTTGTAACTCAAAAGTAGAAGGGAATTAAAATCCCAGGGGGCAACCTTCAAACCAAAGGAAGATGGAAGCAATAATAATGAAAATGTAATGCAGCTACCTGTATCAGGATGGACAACCATCACAAACACAATATCAACTAAAAAAAAGCCACACCAATAGGAAACATACTTGTATAATTCTGTTTATTTACTCTATTTAGTCTATTCTATGAACAGAGTTCAAAACAGGCAAAAACTAAAGTGCTTAGGAATACGTATTTTCGTGCCAAACTGTCAAGAAAAGCAAGGGAATGATTACCATAAAAATCAGGATAAGGGTTAACTTTAGGGAAGAAGGTATGATGGAGAAAACTACAAAAGGGACTTCTGAGGATCCTGGTAGTGACCTGACATGGGTGGCTACACAAACGTTCACTTTATAAAAATGTGTTCATCTGGGGGCGCCTGGGTGGCACAGTCAGTTAAGCGGCCAACTTGATTTCAGCTCAGGTCATGATGTCAGGGTCCTCCTGATATGGAGCCCTCTGTCGGGCTCCATGCTCAGTGGGGCGTCTGCTTCAAATTCTCTCTCCCTTTCTCTCTGCCCCTTTTGCTCGTGCTCTCTCTCACTCTCAAAAATAAATAAATAAATAAATGTATTAATGTGTTCAACTATACATTTGTTCAGCTAGATTTTCTGTATGTGCCTTATTTTTCATAATAAAAGTGTTTAGGAAAAAAAATACATCACAAGTTCTATCAGAATAAGAAGGCCCTGCAAGAGTTATCTGTGGTGCTTCTCTTTCTGCAGTTGGGATCAGTAGAGTCTAGTAAACTAGAAGAGAACTCAATCAGGACTGAGAAATCTTTTAGGAAATAAAAGATGAATTTACTCAACCTGATGGGGGTTGTTAAAGATCAGAAAGCCGACATGGGGTTATGGCTTTTATAGGAAGCAATCATTAAAAAAAAAAAAAAAATCCAAGATAAAGACCAGAGTAAGAGGTAAATTTGGAACACAGGGCAAGCTTTCTCTGAAAAACAAAACAAAATAAAACAAAAATACACAAGAAGATGTAACAGAAAACACCACCATTATTAATGTTGGAGGAAGTAAGCCCATTTCAACTAGGAATAGGCTAAAGCCATCTAATGAGGTAATGCCCACCAGATCTTAAAGAGTTAATCCAAAATCCATCTCCATTATGTCCATTCTGTCCTCTGCCCAGAGTACTTCTCTGTTCAAAGTGGAAGTGAATGCAATGTTGTCTGGGATAGTTCACCTGTTCCTCAGAAGAAGCAGGTTGCCCTTCATTCAGTAGTGAAGTCTCACAATCTTTTGGGGTATAAGTCTTTTATTCTCTAAGATCTTGTATTCCTAAATCTAGAGAGCAATGTTCCTTCATTAGAAGTCCTTTGCCATTACAAGTGTCGCCTCAAGATGTCTCTGTTTGCTACAGACTCAATTTTATCCTAATATTAACCTTTTTTTTTTAGTAGGCTCCACGCTCAGTGTGGAACCCAATGCAGGGCTTGAACTCACGACCCTGAGATCAAGACCTGAGCTGAGATCAAGAGTCAGATGCTTAACCAGCTGAGCCACCCAGGTTCCCCTATTCTAATACTCCTAAAGTGCTTCTACACTAACCCCTGTAAGCAATGACGTCCAAAATTTCATTCCTTGCACCATTCACCCAGTCTCAATCTGTCTCTTTAACATTTTGTTTTGCTGTAAGACCATGCATAAGCCATGTCCCATTTCAACCCTGCAAGCATAATACATCTCTGCTTCATATACAAAAGGTCAATTGTGAAAACAGCTCAAGAAGTGAACATCTGTAAGCAGTGGAATATTTATATTTATCCAACACTTACTACCAGCTGTATCTCTGTCATAGAAGATAAGTAAAAACAAACAGGACTTTTTTTCTTTTTGCCTGGGTAATTTTAACTTACTACAGTAACAAAATTACTATTACAAGCTCAATAAAATGTGTACAAACTCACATAATGACTCACTACACAGTCACGCCACCTCCCTAAAAGGCAAGGGCAACAACTGGCAAATATTCTATATATCCTAAAGTCTCTAGTAGAGGGGCGCCTGGGTGGCTCAGTCAGCTAAGCGTCTGCCTTCGGCTCAGGTCCTGATCCCAGGGTGCTGGGATCAAGCCCCATGTCAGGCTCCCTGCTCAGCAGGGAGTCTCCTTCTCCCTCTCTCTTCTACTGCCCCTCCTCCAGTTCATGTTCTCTCTCACTCTCTCTCTCAAGTAAATCAAATCTTTTTTTAAAAAAAATTTCTATTAGAATACTAAACAAAAGTGTGAACTAATATGGCACCAGAAATAATGGGAAAATAAAGTCCATGCAATCCACTCAGATCTATTTGAAATATGATCATTCAGTGAAAACTTTTTAAAAATAAATAACTCCACAATAAAAACTAACAACATATAATATTTCGACCATATATTATCAGTTCTCAAGAGTAAACTCCAGGGGAACACTGATAAATAGCAACCTCCTAAATGTTCAATGCTATTAATATCTGTAATAGACTGGTACCTACAATTTTTCTAGACTACCCCTTTTAAATAATATTGCCTTATTTCCTAACTAAAAAGAAGTATCTGCTCAGAACAAGATGATTCAAAAGATAAAGAAAAGCCGAAGAAAAATACAAAAGTGACCTGAAAGACTACCACCAAAAATCAGAGCCAGCTAAACATTTTGGCATACTCCCTTTCAATCTTTCTTCACATGTTCATATTTTTAAAACAGGAGTAATCCATACCATGATATCTCACATATTCTTTTTTTCACTTGAATAAATATGTACTTTAACTAGCATATGATTAACCAGCGTGATTTATAAACCATCTTCTGTAAAACCCTAGAGTTTCTAAGGAGATGCTCACAGGGGCCAGGACCAACTAATACAGTAGATACAGTATGGCACAAAACCGAAGAGCCATGATAATTTCTATGGCCTGCAAATTTACTTTAAAATCAGAAGAAAAAAAGGGAAATCACAATAATGAATATTTAATAATGAATCCAGCCTGGGTTATATCTGTCTTTATACCAATACAATCATAAAATGTAATTTTTCATATTTTTAATGGAAGAAGGGGCTCACAAAAGCAAAAGAGCCTAAGGCCCTTGAAAATCATAATGCAGCCTAGGGGGAGAAAGGGCCATGGAGCAGTTAGAGAGGAGAGGGTGTTTCTCCTCCGCCCACTTCAACCAGAAAAACTCCCCTCATATATTTTATATACTGGGCATGTAGGTAAATACAGTAGGGGAAAAACAAAGGAGGCTTCCCCAGCTTAAAAAAAAAGTTTGAAATGCACTGTTTAAAAACATGACTTCTAGGAGCGCCTGGGTGGCTCAGTCATTAAGCATCTGCCTTCGGTTCAGGGCATGGGGATCGAGCCCCACGTAGGGCTCCCTGCTCTGCTGGGAGCCTGCTTCTTCCTCTCCCACTCCCCCTGCTTGTGTTCCCTCTCTCACTGGCTGTCTCTCTCTCTGTCAAATAAATAAATAAAATCTTTAAAAAAAAATGACTTCTAGTACTACACAGTTTACACTAAATAGGTATTTGGTGGTCAGTTTAAACAGTCTATTTTTTTGGACATGTGTAAACTGTGCCCGTTTTTATTGCTGAACAATGCATATACATATTGTTTGCTCACCCTCTGATTATTCCCCTAGAACAAATTTCCAAAAATAAAATTGCTGGCTTAAAAATGTATCTTGTAAGGTTTTGGACACAAATAACCAATCTGTTACACAGAAAACCTGCACCAATTCTCTTCATACCAGAAGTATATGAGAGTGGCCTGGTGACTTACATACCGTGGTTTCATAGGTTAAAAACATGCTATTTCATTGTTTTGATTTACATTTCTTTGTTCAGTAATGTGGAGAAAAGTTTCACAAATTTACTGATCTTTTGTATTTATTTCTTGTATTATGAGCTACCTGATCATATCCTTTGCTTATCTGTAAATTTCTGCTATTTTTATTAAAAAATAAAACAAAAAACCCTGTCTCAGATGTTTCAAACAGCATTCTTTGCTATTTGCCCTTTCACTGTTTGAATTGTCTTTTACAATACACAACTCTTCAAATCTATAGACTGTTTTGTCCTCTACAGTTTTGGGGTGAGGGAGGCAGTGGAAAGGTTTATGTTTAGAAAAACCTTTCTCTAGCCAAGATTATATCTATTAGTCATATTTTCTTCTATTTCATTATATATTTGGAATTTATTTTAATGTATGATGCATGGTAATTTTTTTCCAAATTCTTAACAAATTATCTCAGCCTCATTTACTGAATAACCCCATCTTTAAAAAAATGTCACTTTTACTATTTGAGGTTTCTACTATTAGATTGTTGATATGTTTATTATGCATTTAAGTTCATATTATACAATTCCCAAACATAATAGTTCATACCAAAGCCGCCTTTAAGGGTCTTCTTTTTCAATATTTTCTTCACTACTATTGTAAAGTTACCCTTCCAAATTGACTTTAAATTAATTTTTGTCAAGTTCTAGAAAGAAAGAAATATATACAGATCTGGAACTTGATTAGATTATATTAAATATATGAGGTGATTTGATAAAGACAGATACATTGCCAATGGTCTTCTCATAAAAGAACACTGCCTTTACTCAAATTACGTATTCCAACTTTCAGTAAACTTCTGTGTGTTCTTTAAACAAGTGCTGCATATTTCCTATTAAGTTGATCCCAAGGTATTCAGAATTTTTGGCAAATACAGTTTTTTCCTCACATTTTTTCAAAATAGTTATAAACGGTCTATTGGAAATCCACTTATGTTGTAACTGTATTTCTAATACTATTTAATTGATTCCCTTGCTTTTCAAAACTAGACAATCACATTAACATCATTCATTACCCCTTCTTTTCAAATGTTTATTCCTAAATCTTTTTCTTATTCCTTGCACTAGCTAGAAAATCCAAACCAAAATAAACTAATAGTACTGATAGCATCATGAATGCCCAATATTATATGGTTTCCCCTCCAATCTTACCCCATCCTTCTCCCCCCGTGTTCTCTGCATCGAAGGTTGACCTATATAGACTGCATCCAATGAAACACAGCCAATAGGAGGCACTGGCAGAGATAAGTTGGTAGGAGAATAAGACTGATTATTCCTCTGGGTCCCACTCTATCAGGTTACGCGATGTTGGCAGTTTCTCTCTACTTCAACTCCTAAGCGTTCAGTCTCTCCCACAGCCATAGTTATTTCTCTCCAAAACCCCGTAACAGTTCTCTCCCTTTACACCTTCTACATCCCTACCGGGTCACGTACTTAAGCTAGTCCCCAAAACTTCTTGCCTGTTCTCATGGGGAAAATGGTAGATCACCTTATATTAAAGATGATCTTGGATTCATGCTGGTTTTAATATGCAATAGGTTTTAAATGTAATATTCATAATACCATTTTATTCCAAATATTTTATAATTACTTTGGCCTCTAGGTCTCTGATACAAGATTTACTTAGAAGAGTGTTCTAAAATTACCAACTCATTTAGGGTTTTTGTTATTAATACCTAATTTTACCACATGGTGGCCAAAGAATGAGACCTGTTCTGTTTCTGCTTCTTTTCTAAGTTATGTAAGTCTTTTGGCAAAATATACGGTCAATTTTTGTGGAGATTCCTGAACACCTGAAATGAAGATATATGTTCTGTTTGTACAGAGTTATATTTTTATCTATTAAATCAACCATACGAATATTTATTTAAACTTCTATAATCTTATGTGCTTTGTTAATGATTAAGAAAGAGGTTTTAAAATTTCCTCTAAGATATGTGCTCATTTCCCCTTGACATGCTTTTTACATTACATATTTTAATAACGTAACACCAGCAATTATGATAAATATTCATTAATGATCATACATTTCACAAATGAAAGGTGATAATTTTTGCCTTATTTTGAATCTCTCTGTCTCAGTTATGTTTCCTAGATAAAACATTTAATTATAATGGTTTGAGAACTAGTCTGAGAGGCATTCCATATATATTTGTCAAAACTGTTTTATTTGGCCTTAAATTATTATATCTTACACTCTATATTTTTTAACACCTTAACAAATGTTCTCTTGGGCTTTTTTTTCTCTATGTTGCATACTTTCTCTAAAAATTTTTTGTCCTGGGGAGCCTGGCTGGCTCAGTCAGTAGAGCATGTGATACTTAATCTCAGGATAATGAGTTCAAGCCCCAAGTTGGGTGTGGAGCCTACTTTAAAAAAAAAAAAAAAATTGTCCTTGTGAATTAGAAATGTGCATCCTGTTTTCATTTCTACCTTGAGGTCATTATTATGACAATTTAAAAAGCAGTTAGACATCAATTTCTTCAATTTTCTGTGATTTTATACCTTCCCCACTCAGTTGTTTTTATTTCTTTTAATATTACATATTTTCTTTCAAGTTCCATTTGTTCTTGTTGCCCCTCCACTAAATCCAACAGCCCAAAAACTGTTCTTTCTACTGTGTTCTCAACGTCCAATCCATCTTTCTAACTTTTAATCTCTGTCCTTTCCCCCTGCAATCCGGGAAAGCTTATCAAGATTGACTTGCAGATCTTTTTTGAACAGGCATGAAGGCAGAGTTGCCCAACCAGGGCCAAAATGAGTTCCTATGCTAGGACTGAGATAAATTTAGACCTCCTGGATCCACTGCTCAAGAGGGAATCCCAAACACTTCACCCCCTCTCCATTTCCTAACACACGCAGCTGCAGCACCACTCCCTGCCTTGAGTCTCCTGGGACAAATCTCCTGTCCTTCAATCCTGTTTACATTTATCACCATAGGAAGCTGTAGCTCTGTGTAGGCCCTTATCTCCCTCCTGTTCCCTTACTATGCACCCCAGAATTCACAGTCCATCATCAGCAAAGACTCTGACATCCTCAACCTCTGCTCTGACAGTGCCTTTCAAGGGGCAGGAGCTTTTTCCCAGAACCCGAATACAACTAGAGACAGAGTCAGTGTTCTTCCTCCAGATTGCGGCTTCTAGGCCATTCCTTCTTGCTCCTTCCTAAAATCTCCCAGCTCGGAGTCTCATAAAATTAAACTACCTGCTATCTTTATTACTAACATACCAACCCCTGAGTTACTCCCTCTCATGTGCTTCTCACCAACACTGTCACTCTAACACTATTCTTCTCTTAATTTTTGCTGACTTCAATATACAGGCAGATAATCCTATTAATCCCTAGGGCTCTCCATGGCTTGAACTCCTCTCCTCCAATGATCTAATCCTCCACCATTCAACCACTCACTGCCATGCTTTTAATGGACATTTTACCATTACTATAATTTATAATCTCAACTTTACCCATCTTACCCTCCCCAGGTACACCTTTATATTCCAATATAACTTTAATCCCACCAGGACATCTGATTCACTGGTGTTTCCCCTTTTCACTTCCCTTACCCCCTTAATGTGCTCCCCTTCCTAAGCCTTATCCAACTTAAATGTCATGGTCCATCATGATAATTACTCCTTTGCAAACAGATCTGACTTCCTTGCACCGCTCTTACTTTGTTGAATTTGGCCTAACTACAACCTGGTTAACATCCCCTCCCTCGTGTACCTATGCAGTTGAATGTGGCTGCACACAAACACACAACCACAAACTAATCTCACTTAAAATTCAGGACTATGAATCTCAAGTGACCCTTTAAAACGGCCCAGGAAACATACTTTACTCCATTTATTCTCCCATTCTACCACGCAACTATTTCATACCTTGTCTTATCTCCTGAAATCCCCAACAGCTCCCCCGCAAACTTTCAGCTGATGAACCTCCTTCCTACTTCACTGACAAAACTGAACCACAGACTCCCAGCACTACAACTACCCGTCTACCAGCAACAACATCCATTTATTCCTATTACTACAGACACCCTGAGCTCCAATAGAACAAACCCCTCCACTCGTGCCCCAGATCCCATGCCCTCACCCACTCAAGGTCAGCTATACCAATGTTGCCCTCTTCGTTCTAGATCACCAATTTTATCCCTCTACTAAATTAGTCCTGTTAGCATACAAACCTGCTGTAATTTTTTCCATCTTGAAAAACAGTCTATCATAACCATACTTCTTCCTTCATACTTGGCTCTTCCCACAGATACCCACACAGCTTTCTACTCATCTCCTTCAAGTACCTAGTCTAATATCACCTCAAAGGAGCTTACCCTGACAGTACAATTCTAAAAATTGCAACCTGACCTCTACCATCACCACCACCACCAATTCTGGACCTCCCAATCTTCCAATCCTGCTCTATTTTATTTTCCATCGCACTTATCACCTTCTAATGTTCTCTACTACAGATGTATTTATTACATTACTAGTTCGTCTTCCCCCATTAAAATGTAAACTCCATTAAGGGCAAGCCTTTATCTAATTCACTGAGATACTGCAAGCGCCTAAAACAAAGCCTAGCACCTAGTCAGCACCAATAAATACTTGATAAGTTGGTTAAGCATCTGACTCTAGGTTTCAGCTCAGGTCATGATCTCAGGGTCTTGGGATCAAGCCCTGAGTCAGGCTCTGTGCACAGGGCAGAGTCTGCTTAAGTTTCTCTCTCCATCTCCCTCTGTCCCTGCCCCACTCTTGCTCGCACATGTGTGCGCTCTCTCATTCTCTCTCAAATAAATAAAATAAACTAAAAAAATCAAATTAAAAGATGAATGAATAAATAAATACTTGATGAGTGAATGAATAAAGTATGGGTCCATTCTTCACTGCTTCTGACACCACTTTAAATTCCACCCTAGCACTGTTTCAGGACATTCCTTTCCTAAGTCCGCAAGCCACTGTTTTCACCTTAGTCTCCTGTCTTATCTCATGGTTGATGATTCACTTCTTGTTCCCTGAACTCATGTCTTCCTCAACTTCACTCCCAGCCAAAGCAAATGCTAAATTTACTTCCCTCTCCTACAGGAAATCTTTTACAAACGTATGGCTTTTCTTGTGAATATAATTACTTTTTTCATTAAGTATAGTTTTTTTTCATGAACCCTGTTCTAATTCTTCCGTATCTATTTCTCAGCCTAGTATTTGCTCAAAAACAGGTAAATCCTGCAGCAAATTCTACTTGAGTGCTTTCCTTTATACCATGATTTAATTAGAATTGTACTTTCAGATCTGAAGATAAAGAGCTGGCTAACAGCAGTTTTTATTATTCTTTCCAGGCTCCAGGAACGTGAGGGGGGTAGGAAAGGAAATGAACAGTTGGGGCTATGGCTAGTCCTCATAGGAAATCTTCATCTGTGTTTGGAAAAATGAACATCTTCCACATCTCATTTTTTTCTCTAGCTCAGCTTCTACTCACATATGCATTGTGTATGTCTAGCTCTCTACTTAACACTACTGCCTACTAGGCAGGAACCTTGTTCCCTTACAACAAATCCACATCAAAAAGAAGCCCAAGGACCCAGTGGTGGTGTTCACCTGTAGATCCTCCATTGTAATTACTTTTGAATCCCGGCAAAGGAAGGGGTTCTAAGATCACAGGCTCTGGACCCAGACTTCCTGACTTCAAATCCCAGCTGCACCACTTACTTTGATGTGTAACCTCACTTTCTTTATCCTTAACTAGAGAGACCCACATCTCATTAGGTTGCTGAGCATTAAAGATTAATGCATTTTAAGTGCTTAGAACAGTGCCTAATACATAAATAATATTCAATAAATGTTAACTCTTCTTTCTCCTCCTCTTTGTCTTGCCTCTCACCTTTATCTATAAAAGTAGAGATGTTAGTAGGGCCATGTCAAGACTTCTATTTACAGTGACAACAAAGCACTTTCTCAAGAAGGGATTTATGAGTAAACGCTTCATATAGTCTTTCGATCTAATCCAACCTGCACTACATCTAATAGAAACGCTTTCCTAATTCCCAATTCAGATATAAATTTTTCCATGTTCTTGTACTCTTTTGGTGTGTCAATTTACACAAGAGTGTAGCCACATACTTAGGCCTATACAAATGTTTCTTTCTTAAAGCTCTCTGGAATCACTTATTTAATTAAAAAACAGACTTCTCATTGGTGTATCATGGAATTACTCTCAGAGGAGCCAGGAATAATTTTTCCACATACACATGAGTACATCACAGAATTTAAGAAACACTTTACGATATCATGTTAAGAAGAACAAGAAGAAAGAATTCAGTTACTCACGATGCTCCTGAATTCATGATGCAGCTCTTTGCTCCACAAAAACAATCTCTGCCATCATCATGATTCATTCCAAGGTTATGACCCAACTCATGAGCAACAATGGATGCAAACGTCTCCACTGTGATTTGCCCAAACTCCCCAAACACAGGAAAGTATTAATTAGGTTTCTGAACAAAAAGGATATGTTTACTACTTTTTCCACAAAAGGAAATTAATCACTACAATGGTGAAAGTCTTTATGATAAATCAAGTACCCAACATCAGTATTCATACATTTCACCAGGAAACTGATATGACATGGAGACAAATCCTTTAAGCAACAGACCAATTACTTTAGCACTAATAAGTTATTTGCAATGATTTATGGGAAAACGGATTCATAGTTCTAATTTAATTTTCTTAAATGGGGTTTTAATTTCCTTGTCCATAAAAAGTGAGGCGCTAATAAATGCGTAATATTAGAAAACTTAATCCATTTTCTAAAGAAAGAACACATCTATCACTTCTACCCAAAATATTGTTTTAAGGACTAGGGGAGGAAGTACGTGGTCAGATGCCTGACACTGTCCTAACGCAAACATCCAAAGTTAAATATCAAGAACAAACAACGTACCACGTTAATCCCGCCTGCGTGGCTCCTTGAACATACTGTTCCCACGAATGCCATTCCTGCAGTCCCACCAAAACCTTTCTTCCTAAATGAAAATTCAAGGTAAAAGTTAGAAAATGTACTTGGGGGTGGGGGGGAATGGAACACATTGCTCTTACATCTTTGAGTAAGCTTAAACTGGGCTGGTAGAACCTACCAAAACTGGGAGAAAAATGGCAAAGATAATTGACATTTTAAAATCAGAATACAATTAAGTCTTATTTCTTTTTTATTCTCAGAGAATAAGATTAATATCACAAATTCATTTTTCAGACAAATGAAGACATGCTTTAGATACCAAACCAAGTTTTTTTTCCTACCCTCTAGATGAAAAATCTTCCTAAAATGCATTCTATTTATTTATTCAAAAATTCTAATGAGGAGAGACAGGTAACACACTAGTGAACATAACACACACCAGAGGCTGCAGAGCAGGGAGCACAGGGAACCTAAGAACCACAATGGCCTCCATATGGTTCCCAGACAATCATCCCTGACACACTTGTTTCTCAAGACCTATTTTCTCCACCTGGAACTCTTTGGTCCAGTAAATACTCCTAACTCATTCCCTCACTTCCTTCAAGTCTTTACTCACAAGTCGTCTCTTTGAGGCCTTCCCTCACCACACCAACCTGACTCCTCCAATACTTTTTTCTTGGCAGGTGCTCCACTATTTACTGAATAGAAAAGCATAGTAATAACAATACAAAGTACTTAAAATATTCTATACGCTTTCACAAGTGCTTTACAAAAATAATCTCATTTGATCCTGAAACCCTACTAGATAAAAATTATTGGGCCCACTGAACAGATTAAGAAACTGAGACTCTGGGAAGTTGTATCTTCAGCTGTTAGGTCACCAAGCTGTGGTCTGACATAATGCTTTCTGATTCCACATTTACCATCCTTAACAGCTACACCATCCTGTAGCTGGGTAAGCACATTCTAATTAGGGAGAAATCTGTCTTCAGGCCACCAGGAGCTGAGCCTACAATTCAACAAAAACTCTGGCTACTAAGTTTCTTCAAACATTTTCTGGACTCTGAGTCAGAATATGAGCTTCACTGGTTGTACCTTAACCTTCCTGGGAGACATGCACCTACAGAAAATGAGGTACTTATTCCTTCACAGGACGATAGAAAATTAGAACCCAAGACTAGTTGTATATCTAGATCCATTATCACAAATTTATAGATGACAGAGGCCACGTGACATGCCCAAGCTCACGACAGTTCTTTCTGTACCAGCCTCCACTAGCAAGCCAAGGCAGGCAACTCCTTCAGATAAGAAAAGTCAGATGCCCGCCCTTGGCCTTCCGTGGCTAAACTAAAGGCAAGGAGATGGAGAATTCAGCCTTATGCATCATCTCAGGCAGCGCTTTTCAAACTATCTAGAGGGAAAGGCCAGTCATTTTTTCTTTAATTTCCAATTCATTGCAGACTAATACGTCATTTTCCCATTTTTTAAACTGATATTATTAATATGCTAATCTCAGGCATACAACACTGTCATTGGATAATTATACACATTATGAAATGCTCACCACCGTTAAGTCTAGTTACACTCTTCCTATACTTTTACTTCTACCCTCCCTGCTCTCTTTTTCCTCCTTACCACTTACTAGTATTTAATATATTATACACATTTATTTATCTCATTTATGGCTAATCTCCTCTACCGGAATATGGACTCCATGAAGGCAAGAATTTTCATCTGGACAAACACAGTACAACTGGATGAGTTCCCTTACAGAAAATTCTAGAAAATGAAAATTAACTCACATTAAAAGAGATTAAAGGAAAAAAGATTAGTGGTTGCTTGGGGAAGGAATTTTTTTTTGGAGAGGAGAAGAGATTGGATTACAAAGGGGCCAAGGAAACGACTGGAGGGAATTGATATGTTTATTATCTTGATCATGGTGATAGTTTCATGGCTATATACATATGTCAAAACTCATCCAAATGTACACTTTAAATATGTGCAGCTTAATCTTTATCCATTACACCTCAATAAACCTGCTTAAAAATTTAAAACATCTTAAAAATAGAGAATTTTTGTCTTCTTTATTCATTGCTATCCCCAGTGCCTAGGGTATACACCTAATAAATACACTATAAATGAATGAATAAATCTTTCCCTGGGGCATCTGACCAGCAAGGAGAAGAGGACCAGAGATACAGACCTAAGGGGTTTGCCAAGGAACACTTGAGCCAGATCACCCTCTACTTAATGTCATAGTCTCCAGGCCCTACTCACATACTCAATGCTTCTAAAAGGCTCTTTAGTAACCCATTCTTAAGCAAAAACACAACCAGGGATCATCAGACAGACATTTGGGAAACGCCTCCACATGACAGATGGATACCAGACAGAAAAGACAAGACAGTTTGGTAGGTTTGGTTGGGCAAGGCATGTACTAGACGCTTATTCTTTCTGGCCCTTTGAGAACAGGTCAGGACCAAGCATTTGTGATTACAGGGCTATAAAAATCCACTTTGGCATTTTCACTGCCTTGCTTTAAATTAACTCACATAGCAAAAGAAAACAAAATAAAATCGAGGGTGCCGGGAATGGCCAGCACTCCCTGTACCAACGGATAAAAGATTATTCCAAACTTTGCTGTGAAAGAGAGAAGGCAAGGCGTTCAACACTCAGAGAGGAAGACCCTTTGCTCTTCTTTGTTCTGGGCTTTATTGGTCCTTCAGGATACTCACAAATCTTTATCACTCTTTCTCAAGCATGGATGTGTAACAAGGGCCCTTACTGGAACCGGGAAAATCTGTTTGGGGGAAAGATATGATATGCTAATCTGCAGGTTTTTCAGAGTTCTGCTAAACATAGCCTAGGGGACAAGGCATACATCTCTTAGATCGCTCACAGGGTGGCTGTTTGGGCTAAGAAAGCTTGGGGGAACTCCCTGAGGCATTCCTACCGCAGAGTGGTCACTCAGGCATTCCCAAGGCCTACTCCCTTCTTGGAAACCTTCCCTGCCTCCAGCGGCCTCCGTGTTACATTTTAGCAAGCCAGGTATTATGGCTGATTTCGTGCTCTACATTAACCCCAACACAAGGGAAATTTTTCCTCAGAAAAAAATTATGAGTTTTAGGTACCATCAACACTGAGGGAGGCAAAAATATGTAAATTAGACATTTTTCTGCAAAAAGCTAGCCTATCAAGTTAGAAGACTTTGGGGGGGGGGGCAGGGCATTGGGGGCGGGGGATAAAGAGGAACAATAGCTTTATTGCTTTGCCAGGCAAAGAATGCTGTAGCAGGCTAAGGCCTTCAACACTGCAATCCCTCAAGCCAGAAAACTTTTAAGAAGGATGAAATGTTTTAAATAGTTTTAAATAAGGATTTTGCTGTAAGTTTTGGATTGTATTTGTATTAAGTGATTTATGTCAGTTTAGGTTTTATTATGGTACTGTGAAAATGCTATATAAAAGAAAATTTTAAAAACATCTATCAGTAAGATTCCAAAGAGAGTAAAAAAATTATTATATCCATGAAATGCGAACTTGATTATATAAAAATACTGAAGGGGACAAAAAGATCTAGGGAACATTAAAAATAAGATTGCAGAAATAAACTCAACAGAAAGCTTACAAGAGAAATTTAAGGAACTATCCCAGAAAGTAGAACCAAAAGACAAAAAGAAAGGAGATGAAAGACAATAAAATTAGAGGACAAGCACAAGAAACTCAACGGCCAACCAAATAAAAGGAACCCCAGAAGGAATGATGAACAAAAGTAAAGAGGATCAAATCATCTACAAAATAATTAGAAAAAAATTCCTAAAACTGCAGGCCGTCAGTTTCAAGATTGAAGTTACCCACTAAGAACACAACACAATGAGTGATAAAAGATCTACACTGAAGCCTATCATCAGGACAATTCAGAAGCCTGGGAACCCAGAGAAGATTCTACAAGTTTTCAGAGAAGGAAGAAAACAAACAAACCCACAAAGGATCGGGAATCAGAATGCGTTAAGGCGTCTCAACAGTAATATCGGAAGTCAAAAGACAACAGAGCCATGCCTTCAAAATTCTGACGGAAAAAGACTTCATGCCTCAAATTTTACACTCAGCCAAATAAACAAAAAAATTACAAAACAAACTATAAAGCACACCTCTGAAAAACTGAGTCACTTAGGCCCTAGGATAGAGGTCACACAGAGGTAATTTTTAAATTCTATTCTGAGACTGTGAAGCACAATTTCTGACATGCAAGAGGTCAAAATTTTTTCTTTCCATATATTCTTTCACGAGAAGAAACGAGAAAACACGCCATACCAAGGTGAAGGAATAAAAGCCAAGAAAGAAGAACGACATGGAATTAAGGTTGACAGGGGATCCAACACAGAAGGTAAGTCTCATTATCATACTGTAACTTATCATGGGGTTTCACACAAAGCTCTCCTTATTCAGACAAATGCTCAAAAACCTTAAGAAAATATGATTCTAATAAAAAAAAAAGGCAAAAGTTACTGTTCTAAACCTTAAGAAAATATGATTCTAATAAAAAAAAAGGCAAAAGTTACTGTTCTGACCATTTCATTAATAGCACTTTTTCAAAAATCACTTACAGAACTAGCTGTGCACTGTCGTGTCTCCGACGTGTTATGAGAAACTTTTCACGCCACTGTACAAAGTTCCCCAACACATCACCAGCACCTCCAATTATGTTGATAAGGTTTCCATTTGTCCAAATCTCTAGTCCAACCAGCACAATTCGAATATTCAACATAATATACATCTAGGAAGAAAACAGAAATAAAAGTATATAAAATATATTAAAGAATATGAGAATCTCTTTTAACTTAAGATGAAGTAACACAACGACTTAAAATAAAAACAGGACTCCTCCCCTCCAAAAAATACACTTCATTCAATATAATGAGACTCTAACCTCTCAAGGGTCTCAGTGTCCTCATCCATAAAATAAAAGTAATAGAATTTCAAGATCATTTTTTACCTTCCATTCCAAAATCTGACAAAATGAAAATTTTAAGTTTTTGGTAAATCTGGCTTCCAAACTGCCCTAAACTAATGTATATCTATTTATAGTTCGTACGTTCCTCACTTAATGTAAATATCCATATGTTTCACTACAGGAATATCAGTGAGTTTGACTACATTAACAGAAGGTCTGTTAGAGGTGTGACACAATACATGGTGAACCATATTGCCTTCTAAACTTTTACCTAAAATTCTAATTACACGTACCCCAAAGTTTTCAGATAGTGCACTACAGAACTCATTTTTATTTCATAGAGATACTGTGAGGAATAAGTGACGATAAATGTAAAGCACTTGGCTCAGTTTCCAGCATATTATAAATGCTCAATAGAACACTACTGTCCTCATCATTATTATTATGCTTAATATTCACATCAGGGAAATAGCTTATAGATGAAATTATAACAACATGCATCTAATTCTTCAGTATCTCCCACTGGATGAATGAACTACACCAAACTTCAGTATCTCCCACTGGATGAATGAACTACACCAAATTTCTCTCTCTCTCCCTCCCTCCCTCTTGCTCTCCCTCTCACACTCTGAAATTCAAAGATCTTTTCGTAAATGCCAAAGTTCCTTACCCTTTCTACACTAAGGATAAAATAGATGCTAATATGAAATGTCTTACCTGTCTCAGCCTTTCTACAATTTCTTTCAAGCATAAAAAATGTTATAAAACAAACTAGAAAACAGACCCCTGAAAGACTGAGTCCCTAGGATAATCAGAACTCAAAATGAGACAATTTTTAAATTCTGTTCTGAGACTGTGAAAAGACAGGCTTAAGAATAATCCCAGGTAATAGAAAACACAACTTACACTATCCAAGTAGTTTGCTAAACGGATCATCTCCTCTCTCACTGCAGTCTGATTTCTTCCCATCATGTCATACTGAAAAGCAAGAAAGGAAAATCATTTTCACCAAAGTCATTTATGAAAAAAACTTCTAAAATCTGTTATAATGAAGGTAAGAATCCCAGATATTTCCTCTGAACTCAAAATGAAGGCATTGAGACATACACCTGCCTTTCAAATTAACAAATCTAAAGAATACGTTTCAGTGAAAAATAAGAAGAAAAACAGGTTCAAGTGTGAAATGAATAAGGAAAACATACTGAAGTCTTTATTTGCTCTAAATTAGCATAATTTTTAAATGAATTCTCTAATATTTTTTATTCATTTTAATGCAAAAATGTTTTCAAACATTTTATAAAGGTAGTGTTTAAAACAATCAAAATGTACAGATAAAGGGATAAAAACAATCTTACAGATTTCCTGACCCTAAGGCTAAAGACATTACCAATAAACAATTTCTAAACTCTCAGCTAAATTAATAATGCAAGATTAACCAATGTTCACCAACAGAGACATTATAGGTAGACAAAATATATATTTAAAAGTTTAACTATATTAAAACAAACAGTTGATATGACCAATTCTTTTCTTCAAGACCTGGCTAAATCCAAAAGTCTATTTTAACATTATTTTAATACAAGCAACTAAATAACCAATGAAAAGAAAATTTTAAAAAGAATATATAGTTTTGCTCTAAGATAAAAGTATTAATAACAGAATATATCAGATCTTTCATCAGTCAGGCATTTTATCATGATTCTCCTAAACAATCAAAAAAAGTAATATTTCTGATAAGGTTTGATTAAAATGGAATCATTCTTATTTTGAACCATTTTCCACCAGTACACAACAAATCAATCTGGAAAGAGTAATAGATAAAAACATTTCAAATCTCTATTTTTGTCACTTGTCCAAACAATCTCCAGAAACTGTTTATCCTTTATCAGGCACAAAGTTCATGCTTGGTCACACTCCCTGTGCTTTTTCCTTCTACCACTTGAGGGTAATGAACCTATAATGAACAAATCTGAATACATTTCTACCTGCTAATAAATACAGCTTGTTTATTTCCAACCTATGCACAATAAAGGATTTTTTTTTAACCATAAAAAGCCTCTAAACTGCAGCTTATAAGAAAGGAATGCCAATATTGCTAAGTTTCTACAAACCACTTTTTCACACAAACAACAAAGCTGAAGTAAAAATCAGACAAAACATTTCAAATGATCTATGTTAAATTATGTAACAGCTGTATCTAAAGCTGACAACCCTGTAAATGCTGAAACAGACCCATTACTTTTCTTAGCTCAGTTAAGCACAATTCTTAAATATGAATAAGGAAAATCCCTGGTGTTATCCTGGACACAGAAATTAATAATAAATGCTAAAATCAACTATTCTCCTCTCTTCCCTTCTCAAGCACGCCACGACCCGGAAGTTTCTGTCACTTAAAGTGAAGTATATGTAAGTTAACTGAAATTCTAAAAGGCAAAGCAATTTCATTAGGCAACAAAGCAGTATCTGATTAGCTGGGTTGTCATCACAGTCCTTTAAAGTCATCTGAAAAGATGACCCTAACTGAAGGTCAATACAGTTTCACTGAAGAAATTCTGCATAAGCAAATCACCCAAAAGAACAGCGGCAGGGGTGCGGGGATCACCAGTAAAAAATAGTTAGAGATATTCTCATTTGCTACATTCAGCTTCTGGTGGGGATATGAACATCAAGCATGTTTAAAGGGGAAAAAAAGCCATTTTAGTTTTAAAACTACATTAAAGAAATCAATACAAATATATTATATTTTGTTTCCTTCATGGGATGCTCACTTCTCATCTGCTTTTCATGAAAAAGAGGAAAAACTGTCACCAATCCTACCCTTTCCTTGTCTACGACAATGAACAGCTCCACATATCGGGTCTGTGGCAGGACAGCTCTTCTTTTCTGTCAAAAACACAAACATCATAAAGGTGAAAAAAAAACAAGTTATAAGACTACATGTTTAAAAAAAAAAAAACTACATGTTTTTCATAGGTAGTGACCCTACCTTCATCTCTAATCTCTTATTTCAGGTCTGCTAAGAACATGATAAAATTAGCTTACTTCACACAGATCAATAAAGCCAAAAACATGTTTTTTCTAAAACAGTGGCATCTGCTGTCTGTACTAGTCTGAGAAAAATTCTAGTTAACAATAATATGAGGTATTCAAATTTCCAAAGCAGAATTCCTGATTTTCTAATATCACAACTATACATACTCACACACACTCTAATGGGAAACCCCATTACTGTGTTCAAAGTGGAAAAATGAATACAGTAATTATAATATTATAAGAATATAACCCAGAGCAGAAGTAAGGACAAGGTGGCCACTTCAAAAAATGACTAGTTCTGTGATTTTCAGAAATTCATATAAAGTACAGAATTCGACAAAAATTTAAAAGTATTCCAATGATGAAAGCTAAAAAGAACAGTCCAATGGTCAAAAGAGTGGGCACATGAGAGGCAATGAAAATAATGCCATAAACTCATATGAAAATACACTAGAAGACACATGCGTCTTCCAACACAGCAGCATCACGTAGAAAGGCAAAGTGCCCACAAGTGAAGTTGACCTGTTCTAAAGACGTTTCAGTCTAAGAGTCCCGCGTCATGAAGAAGCCGGGAATCCTAATGAAGACTCAAAATAGGGATACAAGTGTTCCTGGAAGACATCTGAAATAATTAAAATCCTAACTCTCAGTTGCTCTCTCTTTCTCCGATCTAGGGCTCAAGAATCAATATTCCTGTTTGTGTAAAAGGCATCTAAATAAAAAACTGTACTGCTCCCTGAAAGACAATATAATGGACTATGCAGCAATGATAAAAAGAAATGGAAGTTTCGTTTAAGATTTAAGCCCTGATTTCTAAAACACATAGAAGCTTGACTGTGATTGACTTGGTGTCAGGAACCGCATCTTTTTATCCCTTAGTACCTATTAAAATACCTGGCACAAAGTTGGCAAAAACATAACAATAATAAGTACTGGTTTAATCCATAAATACATGATTTTTAACACTGTAGTCTGAGCCATGAAGAAATGTATTTCCTTACTCGAAGTAGCTGAGTGACGCTAGGAGGCTCTTCCTCTTCATAGTTTATGGTTTCTTTCTCTATATCCTTGTTGAAAACCCCACATTTCAGGGGCTCTTTGTGGACATCATCCATCCGATAAAAGATGTGCTCAAAATGAGAGCTGTTTTGCAGAGGTTCAATCCCGTAACTCACATTCTCTATATGCAGCAATCCTCTAAGTGTCGCATTACACGTACACAATTTTTAAAAATGAAGAAAATAATACACAGGAAAAAGAATCAGAAAACCTGAATTCAAATCCTAGTTCTTAACATGTGTAAGAAAGGGTAGCATGGTATAGAGAAAAATACTACATTTTAGAGTCACACAGACATATATTTAAAACTCAAGACTGCTACTTACTAACAACCTTCCCCCCCAAAGTCAGTTAACCTCTCCAAGTGACTGCTGTATATAATGGAAGGCAATTCAGAACAGTGGCTAAAAGTATGGAGTCTGGAGCCAGAGAACCAGTGTTTGAATACCAAATGTTTCCTCCTAGCTGTGGGACTCTCAGCAATGACTTAACCTCTACCTTACTTTATTCCGCATGGGGTTGTTCTGAAAACTAAATCATTACATAAGTGAGAAATACTTAGAACATGGCCTGGTATACAGTAACTCCTCTGTGTTATTACTTAAATGGAGATAATTATAGCCATCTTATAAAGCTGGTTTGAGAATTAAAATTTATTAGTTCAATCAGTCACGTAACCAAGGAACCAGCACAGCATCATATTGCCAGGCCTTCAATAAATGTAATTTTAATATTACTATCCCTTTACTTGGTATGTGGTACAACTTCGCTGAACCCCAGTTTGCTCATCATCTAAATATGGAGATAGTGAGCCCATTTCCACAGGCATTGTGAGACTTAAATGAAAGAATATAGGTGAAAATTGTATACAGTGCTACAGAAATTAAAAGTATGCTTTTTTAAATAGCAAAAATTACTTAGCAGTCTCAAATCAATGAAATTTTTTTTTAGATACTGAAACTCACCAACTGTAATATTTTTTTAAATAAACATGTCAAGAATGACACCTGATACATAGCTCTAAAGACCTTCAGCAATACAAAGTAAAATCTAATTTTGTTAAATCCCTCAAAATGATTTGATTTAGAAACAGAGATAGGTAAAAGGGTAAGAAATAGAAGAAAGGAAAAAAAGTGACATAGAAAATGCCTTACCTGAGTCCAAAACAGTCGCTAAGAGCAATGGATGAATTATAAACTCCCTCCACATAGCCCCGATAATGACAATGATTCTAAATGATAAAAACTGTATTATCTTCAAATACTATTACATGGCTATAATTTATCATAGAAATTACAGAGCTAACAAAATTATACAAGGTCAGTAAACTAACAACTTTGTTTATACCACTGGAATTTTATAATATAACACAGCATTCTCTGGACTATTACCACCCTACAAGTATACAAATGTTTAGGCAGAATTCCAGAGGATACTAAGTACAAACAGCTCTACCCCAATAACCTTTAGGCCTAGAAGCGGAACAGGACAGCATTATGTCATGTTAAACATCTTAGATGACAGTCAATCCAGGAAGAAACAGCAGCCAATTGACATCTACACAGAACGGGACCTTGGGACAAGCTAATGGTGCCAAGGGGGGGAGAAAAATGAGTATGTGGCAAAAAAGTAATTTTGATCACATGATTTTCTTTTCTTCTTATATTTATATTAATTATTATTAGTTTTACATTTAGCCATCTTAAAAAATAAAAGAGGCTTTATCCTTAATTTTGAATAACAAATTGGCCATTGGAAATACAAGCATATTATCACTAATATCAGATTTTTTTTTTTACTACACGATGAGATTTTCTCCTCTTAACACAATTTCAAAGCACGAAAAAAAAGCCAAGGTCACGGGGGAGGGAGTTGTTGGGGAGACTAACCCTACCAGACGTTAAGACATATCAACAAGGCCTTAATAATTAAAATAGTATGGGGGCGCCTGGGTGGCACAGCGGTTGAGGTTGAGCGTCTGCCTTCGGCTCAGGGCGTGATCCCGGCGTTATGGGATCGAGTCCCACATCAGGCTCCTCCGCTGGGAGCCTGCTTCTTCCTCTCCCACTCCCCCTGCTTGTGTTCCTTCTCTCACTGGCTGTCTCTATCTCTGTTAAATAAATAAATAAAAAATCTTTAAAAAAAATAATTAAAATAGTATGGTACTGATGATGAATTGAGAGAACCACCAGTGGAACAGAATTTGGGGACTTGAAATAGACCAGAATACATATGGAACTGGGTCAAAGATTTTTATAATAAATGGTGCTCAGTCCACTGGTTAGACATTTGGAAACGGATAAAATTAGATCCATACCTCACACCATATGTAAGTAAAAAATATAAATGAATCAAGAATCTCAACATAAAAAATAAAAACCATACAAGAGCTAAAAGAAAGTATGGGTGAATTCCTCTTTAACCTGGATGTAGAGAAAGGCTATCACTCCAACACGCAATTAAAGAAAAAAATGATAATTTTTACTACATAAAAAGTTTTTCAAAAGTCAAACACAATACAGAGATTGGAAAAAAATATTTGTAACGTGTATCACAGATACAAGACTAATATCCCTAACTATAAAGAACTCTTAAACATTGAAGGGGAAAGATTAAAAACTCAATAGAGAAGAAGAAGTAAAACCGTCACTATTTGCAGATGACATAATATTATATACAGAAAACCCTAAAGACTCCACCAAAAAACTGTTAGAACTAATAAATGAATTTAGTAAAGTTTCAGGAAACAAAATCAATATACAGAAATCTGTTGTGTTCTATATACTGATAATGAACTAGCAAAAGGAAAAATTAAGAAAACAATCCCATTTACACTTGCATCAAAAAGAATAAAATACCTAGATATAAATTTAACAAAGCAGGAAAGACCTATACACAGAAAATGATAAGACATTAATGAAGAAACTGAAGAAGATACAAATAAGCAGAAAGATAATCCATGATCATAGATTGGAAGAACAAATATTATTTAAATGTCTAGACTAACTAAGGAAATATACAGATTCAATGCAATCCCTATCAAGATTCTAATAGCATTTTTTATGGAAATGGAACAAAAAATCTAAAATCTGTCTGGAACCACAAAAAATACCACATAGAGTAAAGACACTTCTTTCTCTTCTTGAGAAAGAAAAAGCTAGAGGCGTCATGCTCCCTGATTTCAAACTATATTACAAAAAGCTATAGCAATCAAAACAGTATGGTGTTAGCATAAAAACAGACACATAGATCAATGGAACAGAACAGAGAGCTCAGAAGTAAACCCACACCTATCTGGTCAATTAATTTCTGACAAAGGAGCCAAGAATATATCAGTCTCTTCAATAAATGGTACTGAGAAAACTGGATAGAAAAGAATGAAACTGGACCACTATCTTACATCATATATAAAAATTAACAAAAAATTAGACTAAAGACAGCATAGCAACTATAGTTAATAATGTTCTACTGTATATACAAAAGCTACCAAGGTATTAATCTTAAAAGTTCTCATCACATACACACAAAAAATGTTTTAACTATGCATGATAACAGACATTAACAAGACTTACAGTAGCGATCATTTCACAATATATACAAATATCAAATCATTATGATGTCTACCTGAAACTAATGCAATATAATGTATGTCAATTATACCTCAATTAAAATTTTTTTTTCTTAGAGGAACAGCAACAAAAAACCCAGTGGAAAGCAGGGCAAAAGACATGAACAGGCAATTCGCAAAAGAACATAAAAATGCCCTCACATACATGAAGATTTTCAATCTCACTCCTGAAAAAGTAAGAATCAATGAGTCTATGCTCAAATTAAGGAAAACTTTTCCTTGCAGAAAGCATTAATGCACAGATGAAACACTAATGAAATTAGGAAATCACCATTTTAACCACCAACATTGTAACCATTAATTCAGGCAAATACTAAATAAAATTTAGTATTAAATTTTAATGGGTAAAAATTTGAGAAGTAACAGGATATTTATATTAGTCTCAAAATATCTAACCATGGTATTCATTAAAAAGGCAAAAAAAATTAACCATACAGAGGAGAAACCTGGCAGACAATTCCTTAACTAAATGTATCAAAGTTAACACTATCAGCAACACTAACCACACACATGCTTCTTAACAGGATCACTGAGGACCACTCAGTATCACTTTGGTGGTATTCCTGCCAAAAGTACATAACCTGAATCTGATCATGAGTAAACATCAATCTCAAATTGCAGGACACTCTACAAAAGTTGGCCTGTACCTCTCAAAAATGCCAGTGTCATGAAATACAAGAGAAGACAAAGGATATCCAGATTAGAGGAGACTACGGAGACATAACCACTGAATGCAGCACATGAACTTGGATTTTCTTTTGCCATAAAGTACACTACTGGGATGATGGACCAAAAAAATATGTATCAGTAAGATCTATAAATGAGATAATAGTATTGCTTCAATGTTAACTTTCTAATTTTGAAAATTGTACTTGATTACATAAAGAATTTGTTTTTTGGGGAATTTACACTGACGTTTTTAAGGGTAAAGGGATACCATGTCTGCAGTATACTCTAAAAGTTTCAGGAAAAAAAAAAAACAGAGACGAAAGGATAAAGCAAATGAAGTAAAATGTTAATATTTGGAGAATCTAGGTGAAGGAGATGCATGCAATGTTTCCTCTAAGTCTAAAGTGGTGAAAATTTAAAAAAATAAATAATTCTCAGCTAAAACTACAGGCTCAATTTCAAGATTTTACAACTTTTTCTACTGTGGGGCAGTTCACAACCACTCGTTTTTCTTTTTAGTGCTTTGTGTTAAAGTCTAACTTTGATATTCCCTCCTTCTCACTAGAGGAAAATAAATACCTTCTATTACCAAAGAGGTAGCACTTAGGAGATAATAATACTTGTAACTCATGGCACTCCAAAATTAAATGTTTCTAGTTTCAATTATATTAGAAGCTCTCTTATTTGACATGACTGAAATCCAGCCCTTGGTCACTTAATCTATCAACTTGATGGTATTTTTTAAATGACTCGGTTTTATTAAATCTTTCCGAACCTTCAATGCACTTAAAAAAAAACAACAAATGGTATTTCATAAGTTTATAAAACATCTAATTAAACTGCATGATTATAGTAAAGGTACAAATGCCACCGTTTTGAAAACATGCAAACTATAAGCAAAAAACTCAACTAGGGAGAGAAATACACAGAGCTCTGAGAGAGAAATGCCTAGACACAGCCCAGCGAGCATGGGGCAGTCCATATAGTTTTCAGACGAAACAAGGAGTATTAATTAATTAGGGAAGTTAGTTAAGACACTGGCTGTTGCATCTGCAAGTACCCCAGAGTTCTAACACATAGTAATTTGGAGTTTTACTTCACACAATAACTTGTATAAAGTGGTAATTACAGCTTAGGTTTTTTTGTGAAAAATGGCCTTTGTGAAAGACAGAGATGATAAAAGCCAGGTAATAGCTTTACAAATTACTTTAATCTTAAATAATAGATCATAAGGGAAAGCGTTTAAGTTTTCTGAATGTAATTTCATTGTATTTTATAAGCAAAAGTAATGTCATTGTGATATCTGGCAATGTAGCCATATGCCAAAAATTCCCAGCACCAAAGTTTTAATTGGTATCTCAAATCTATAGACATATTTTCATCTATATGAACAATACTCCATAACCAAGAAATAAATAAAAGACTTCATCTGTCTTAGTTTATATTTTTCAATCACCCAGGAAAGCACAATTCCCTAATACTACTTGAAGATAACATCTGCATATATTTCTATGACTGAAATCTATTTTTAACAGTTTAAAGCATATATATTTTCAATAAGAACAAATAATAATATTTATTGAGTTAAAAATGGTCAGGCTATCTGTTGTAAGCATCTTACAAGTATTAACTCATTTAATTGACATACAATGTACAGCATAAGGAACGTAATTAATAATAGGTAACAACTTCGTGTCGTGACAGATGGGAGCTAGATTTATCATGGTGATCATGTCACAACACATATAAATGTTGAATCACTATGTTGTACACTTAAAACAAACATAATATTGTATGTCAACTATACTTCAATTTAAAAAAAAAAAAAAGTATTAAGTCATTTAAGCCTGCCAGTAACTCCTTGAAGTTGTAATTATTATTCCCATTTTAAGGTGAAGATAGTAAGGTGCAGACAAGTTAAAATAACACGACCAGCAAATAAATGACAGAGCCAGGATTAAGTCCAAACAGTGTGTATCTCCAAAACCTACACCAAGAAACTTCTCCCAAGGAAAAAAAAACAAACAAAAAAAAACCTTTACGATCACTGCTTTTGGCAAGTGGCCTAAATTATGTGGTCTTTGGCTTCATGGCACAGCAATCTCTAGGTAAATAACTGAATGGTTAGATGAACAGATGGGTGGGTTATTTGTGATCTGGTTTATGCTGTCATATGCGTTTAAGCTGCTCTACTAGTCTGCCATTAAACAACGGACAAATAAGACACTAAAGTAAAGGAATCAGAAAGTGAACCAGAAAAGAGTAAGTCAGCATATCCTTATTTTTTAAGCACTAGTAATTAATCTAAGATAAAGGTTTGCCTTCTATTTGTTGGAAGAGTGCTACAGCAGTGCATAACTAACATAAACAGTTTAACCCAGCCAAACATTACAAAGCTCAAGAGAAAAATAACACACGTTTAATCAGAACAAAGACTTCTCGTGGACACTAAAGCAAAAGCCAAAAATATAGAACACCTAACTGCCAAAAAGGACTGTAAAACACTCTTCCCAAATGACACTAGAAATGTTTCTGCTCTAATTTAGTAACACATAAAGCCAAATTCGGCACCTGCCAATTATTTCAAGTATTCCCAGCCAGTTCTGTCCTCAGGAATACTCTGTTCTCCGATGCAAGGAGGGCCACATTTCTTGAGAAAAGAACTGTTTTTAGTAAAAGCTTAGGACATACAACAGCATACAAGTGTTTGTTCTTTACCAAGAACTAATGGCAAGTTAAATGGTTTAATAAGGAAGTTAAGATATGCTTTCAGAGATACTTTCAGCAAAAATTTTTTTTTTAAATCTATGTTAAAATATATCAAACATTCCCCCTTCATAAGCGGTAAGGATTACCATTAAGTAGAAGATTCTTCCCCTGGACTTTAAAAAAAGACAAACAGCTCTTGACTACCGAGTACTGGGAGAACTGTAAAGTCCGTGTAAAGGCACCCATCACCCACCCGCTTCCCGGGACAACTCCATATATTATAATGTCAAGAGTGGCCCTTGCTGGCTGTGCAATGTACTTGTGTACCTGAACAGAACTCACTTTAAAATTATAATTATTTTAAATTTGCTCTAAGATCAAGAGGAAAACATATTACCTGTAAATCAGGATGGTCAGAGATCAGAGCCCCTTCCTTGTCGTAGGTATAAACTACAAAATCTCGGGGCAAAAGGTCACTGGAAGAGGAATACAACACATCATTTAAGATTATTTTATCTATATACAGCTAGGAACACAATTCATAAGGCAGTACTCCTGTAAGAGATAAGCAGGAATAAAAACTTTTTACCTGACAAATTATTACTTAAGGAGGGAGCTACTATAAAACAAAAAGCTCACGAACAGACTTAAATTTGAAATCGTGTGCACTGCTTCCTCATGAAGAATGTGGGGCTACACATTTGTTCGAATGGTCATAAAACGCTGGTCGCAAAAAACTTAAGTAAAGTCTTTAAATTTTTCTGCTACATTTCTCAGGAAAGGTACAAATAAGGTTATACAGTACATCATATTTCCAGAAGTAAGTGCTTTTATTCTTTCCTAAAAGTCCTATATAAACAAGAAGCACTCACTGCTTTCACCTGGTAAGTTAGAGGCAAAATCTGTGTCAGCTGGAGGAAACAATTACTGCTGATTCCTGAAGCTCCCTTGTGTGTTAAGGGAGCTCAGTCCTGTAAACCATATGTGTAAAGACAGGGTTATCTTTGTTAAAGCAAAAAACCGTTCAGTGACACTTGTTAAAGATGGTCAGGCCGACTTCATTCAGCTCCACTGTGACAGGTATAGGAAAACCACTACAACGGCATTTTATAGTGAAGGAGTGCTGAAGGTCAACTCCAAATACAGCATAGGCAAATGGGAATTTATAGCCAAGGGGCAGGGTATCGGGGCTCAGTGCATAGAAAATTACTAACTGGAAATACCAGCGTTGAGGGGCGGCATGGCTAAACTAACCTAACAGATTCTCACTGAAGACAGGCCAGATAGATGGGAAATCACCTGGAGGGTACTCAAGGATGAGGAACCAGATCACATGCCCAGAGGGATCAGAAATGGGGGAGGCGGGAAGGAGTTCTTACTAAAACCAGATTTTACAGGAAGTGCACCAATGCACCTAGGAGAAGGTTCAAAGGCCTGACTGAAGTTTGGTCAGGCAAAGACTGTCAGTCTTCCCTCTTGTTCAAGAAAAGAAGAGACATCCTTCTTTCCTCTGAACCATATAAATCCATTTTTCTGTCAGGTTGCCTTTTGTTCATTAAGGATCAGCTGAAGCATCTATTGGAACTTGGTAGTAAAGGACATTTGCTGGATGCTGCTAGCTGTCAGGCATTTAATGAGGACAGTTGCTATGAAAATAAAAGAAAAACAAAGACTAAGAGTTAGAAACGCAGGTTCTGAGTCCAGTGGGCAGCAAAGTTTTTAGATTGGAAGTTCTTGAAGCATGGTAGAGGATGGCACTGGCCAGCTGACCTTCCTGGTTGGCAGTTTGAATGTCTCTTGTGCCAGCATCAGGCATTCTGGTGAACTTTCTGGATGGGCCATACAGCAGAAGGCAGGAAGTTTACCCATACATGATCTTCTGTGGTAAAAAAAATTTTTTTGGAGTTTATATCAATTTGTCCAGCTTCAGCCTTGCAAAGCTTTAGGAAAAAGGTGGTCTTAATTCTCAACGATTCCAAGTCAGAAGGGAGAAAAATTAGAAATGTTAACTTGGAGAGTTGCAGCCAGCTACCGGAGGAAACCAGAAGATTTCAGGATTTGGTAAAAACTGGCAAAATGAGGGGTGCCTGGGTGGCTCAGTCAGTTTAGCCTCTGACGCTTGATTTCAGTTCAGGTCATGATCTCAGGGTCTTGAGATCAAGCCCCATGCCTGGCTCTGAGCTCAGTGCAGAGTCTGCTTGAGACTCTCTCTTTCCCTCTGCCCCTCCCCCTGCTCACACACACTCATTCTACCTCTCTCTAAAATAAATACATAAATAAATAAATCTGTAAAAAAAAAATAATAATAAACTGGCAAAGTGTGCAAGATGAGCCAGCATGGGTACACTGTAGTTTTCTATTGCAAAAAAAAAAAAAAAAAAAAAAAATTCTCTCTACAGTCACCCTCATTTCTGTCAAAGATAATCGAAGTAAGACTAATTAATCTGTTTGCAAAGTAAGTCTAGTCTCATTAAACCTGGTCTGATTATTTACATAAGTGCAGCAAAAATGGTGACTGACTGCACAGGCCTTTGTTTGAGTTTGATTTGCTGGAACATTTCATAAGGAATCTCAGATTGGATTTTTAAAAGCCTTTCAGGGCTGGTAAAGCCACATGAAGAACTCACCATTAGATTTTTTTTTTTGCCTATGGTGTTTATAGATATAGGAGAATTCCTCTACACCTGCCAGAAATGACCTTCCTTACTCCCCTATAAGGCTCCGGAAATCCTGTAAGCCAGATACAGGCTGGTTTTTCCAAGGGGTGTGGTTTATAAACATTGGCTCCTTAGAGTCAACCTTAGCTCCTTCAAGCTGTCTCTGGTCATACCTGATCTGATGCATATCATTCTCAAATATGACATTCCAGTCAAAAACCTTGGTGATACAACTAAGGTTTCCAATTGCATCCTGTTACAAGGAGAACAGATTCTCACTAAACTTACGTAAATAACTGTATTACCATGAAAATAAGAATACTCCCTAAGACCTTCCAATTCCTGGAGGGCTCAGGTAGGAAGGCAAGATCAGTGCTTCATTTCTGCTTACAAAGGTATAAATTACAAACTGCTGTTACACTTAGCTTAAGAAAACAGAAAGTTTTCCTTAAATTTGGGAAAAAAAAATTAAAGAACCAGGAACGTTTCAAACAAGAAGTTATAAAAAATTATAATCCTCTTCATCAGTTCATTCAGGTCCATATAATTAAGTCTTGTTTTACTTAATCCTGGGTTAGCAGTTTTTAAGAATCCATCAGTTTCTTCATTAGTTCTGGAAATTCTTACATAATCCAACAGCAAGGTCTCAAAGTTTTCAAGTGATGCCATCAAGGAGCATTCTAACCTGCAGCTGGTTATAAACACTTCTAGGGAAGAATCACAGTAAAATTGTAACTGTCTGTGAGTGACAAAACACTTAAAAGCTGTCGAGGTTAAAGATCTGATGAGAGTTCATCACAATGCTATTGACAAGGACATACTGTTATTTCTGTGACACACAATAATTTAAGAAAATAATTCAACAATAAAGGTATTGACAAATTTCTATGAACATACTATAATTTCTATGAACAAATACAACACATGCCTGTATCGTATGTACAATCATCACTTATTTGACAATGCTTCCCACGTAATTTAACATTTTAAATAAGCCTAATTGGTAAAACATGTCTCTTTTTATAAGGAGAGAGACAAAACCTAAGAGATTTTCCAAGGATCATCTAGGAAATCTCAAAGTTAATGTGAAGTCAAAAGGCTCCTCTTAGAGCTGATACGGAGAAGGTCACAAAGGTCAGAAGGTTTGATCATCTCATAAACAGGATCACAGATCACTGGGAAAAAATCCTTAGTTATCCATTTAACCAAAGTCACAATTAAAAGATCTCAAAGGCAAATACAGAAAGCTACCTAATTACAAAAATTCTTAGCCTCTTACTATTGAGAACACCCAGTTTTCAATCAAAGAACTGATCGATATAACACAAAGCACGGGAAATTATTTTAAAACACAAAATCTTGTTTCCCCAGGCATATTACTTAAAAGGTAAAGAAAAACAACCTTTTTTATAATTTCTTATTACGAGCAAACAAATAATCTAAGAAAACTTTGTTGTTTTAATACAGAGAGAAAAACCAAATAATGGTTTCACATCAGTCTGCTATTAATACTAAGGCAAATTTTTTAAAAATTAAAATAAATAAATAAATAAATAAATACCCTACAAATAAATCCATCCAATCTTGGCCAGCTTTGACCAGAAAAGGAAAGATTCCTTTTCAAAGTTCCCTTTTCCACAAATCTTGTAAAAATTTTTTCTTATATCCATTCAGTTTTTGTCTTACCCTTTTCTTCTTTCTCATTCTGAAACAACCAGTCAGTCGTTCTACTTTACAACAAAATTACCCTTTTCCCCTTAACAAAAACATGCCCTTCATACCTTTCCTTATCAAAAATACATATTACTTTCCTTCTATATAGTTTATTCTTTACCCTTATTATTCCTAGTAGTTTTATTTACATATATTGACTATATTTTTAACCATTAAAAACCCAAATTGTCAGTGAAAAGTAGAAAGCAGGCAACTGCAAACTCACATACTATCACACACTCCCATATTATCATACTGTAGCAGGTTTAAGAATATTATCATTTCATAATTCCTAGAAATGTGTCTTTTTCATAGCACAACTTTATTATGTTTATTCACCGATTCAAGTACAATTAGCTTTTCTATACCATATTAAAAATGAGATGCCAAAAGTAAATGAAATTAATGTTCAGCAATTAATGTTTCAGTATTTTCTCTAATTTGGAAATGAGATCTAGATAGTCAATAAATACCCATCATTAACTTAACTTTGTATAGCTTGAACATTTAATGTTATGAAAAGGTTTTTGAAACTATTTTTAAGGAGAACTATTATAAAACAGAATGATCGAGTTCATTTGTAAACTTTTATCCCATTTATATCTATTTAATTTCCTTGATCTTAACAACTGTTTGAATTACTCATGAAAATTTCACAAGACATTAACTAAACAAAGCCATCCATCTATCACCTTCAGTAATTTTCCTGTTGACAAGTCAAGCCAGTATCAAAAAAAAAAAAAAAAAAATCACAGACGCAAACGACCTGAAGAACCTACCTACAAAGGTATTCATATGATTCTTCCTTCTTTGTCTTTTTTAACTGCGGTGCTTGACACACACTAAACAATTCCTTTTTATTATTCATTCTGTTTTTAGGTTAGATTTATAGTTTATAACCTTGAACATCTAGCAGAAATAACATAAGTTTGACTAGTAAATGTAGGTAGAAAAAACTTTGTATCTGCATCACATTATTTAATGCTGACGACTCTGAAGTTGTCAGAGTTTATCAATAATTTTATCAATAATTGTAAAGCTAGCTTTATTTACCAAAGATTATCCCAAGTCATGTGAATTAAAAAAAAAAAAAAAGGCGATGACTTGGGTTAGTTTCTATATTTCTGAGTTTTAAGAAAATTTATATAAGTGTTCATTAGTCTCTAAGACAATTTGAATAGAACTCCTTTAAGGGATTTTATTTTATTTTTTTAATATTTACTTATTTATTTGAGAGAGAGAGAGAGAGAATGTGCACACGCAAAAGTGGGGGGGGTGGGGCAGAGGGAGAGAAGCTCAACCAGACTCCCTACTGAGCGCAGAGCCCTACACAGGGCTCGATCTCACCACCCGTGAGATCATGACCTGAGTCAAAATCACCAACTGGACACTTAACTGACTGAGCCACCCAGGCATCTCTCCTTTAAAGGATTTTATAAATTAATTTGGTAATAGAATCCAGAGGTACGAAACTACAACACATCTATTACACATATATTATAAACATATATAAACATACAGACACATACAAATAGAGATCTTATAGCTTTCATTCCAAAATTTTAGCCATGAGTCAGTAAAACAGTAATGCAATCTCATTGGTTTACCTCCACTTTGTATTTTCATCCAAATTGTGTTTGTGGCAAATGGGCCAAGTTAAGATGACCTGCCCACCAGTAACCGTGGAAACTTCTAAGACTTTTTTTTGCTGTGATATGTAATCTTATGAAGGCAATGGACTAAAATTTTAGGTGAGTGACTGAAAAGACATCTAAGTGCTGCCTGGACATTTCCAAAGTCCGTGAGTGAACAAATTGTCCAACTCTATTTCCAAATAGCCTTTTTTTTTTTTCCCTCTTCTGAGCCTCAGGGAGTTGCTTTCAGGGGTACCTGACTCCCTTGAGAGGACCCAACAGAGGCTAGGGCACCTACAATTCCAGGGGCTATCGAAAGCTGAGGGCTGAAGTGGGAAGGGAAAAGTCAACAGGGATGGACAGAGGGATGGAGGTGGTAGGAGCTCGAAGAGGTACATCTCAAAGGATTCAAAGAAACTAGAGGGAAGACTGATGGTGGTAAGAGGGGGAAGGAGGAGCAGAAGCAGCAAGGAGGGAGAGGTACAGGGAGTCAAGACGGAGAGATCTCAACTTTCCCCAAGAGGACAGTGAAGTTCCAAATTACCCTCAGCAAAATCATGCCAATAAGAAAAGAAGCAGGCCCAGCAGACAGTCAGCAGGAGTTTAAGAAAAGGGATTTCAGTTGACTGGGAAGTTCCCCTGGGAGAAGCAGGATGCAACAGAGAGAAGAGAGAGACCTCACAGAGAGCCAGGAAGAAGAAGCTTCCAGCCCAGGGAATCAGGGAATAATCCCCACTCACAATAAGGAGCCAGGAAGACCTTCCAGCCCAGCAGGTACCTTGCAAAAAAGCCTGGGACTCTAACCCAGCTTCAAAAAGTATAATCAAAACCTTAAAAATCAAAACCTGTCCTTACCAGCTTCAATAGACATTTGTCCAGAGCAACTAACTGTTCAGGAGTCACCAATGGATCCCCGATCAAACAGTCAGGAAAGAAGACAAAGCTTTCAAAGGTGCATACTTAGGGCCCTGGGTGAGAGATCCCGGGGTCCAATGAGGAATCTGATCCTATCTGAGTCACAGCACCATGACTGTCCAAGAAAAAAAAAAAAAATACCAATGACACTCTTAAAGACAGTAAGGCAGACTTGATTCAGGTCCATTGCACCAAGCGTAGGGACCACTTCAACAGGATTTCACCACAAGGGAGAGAGAGAAAGATCAACTGCAAATACAGCATGGGCAAGTGGGAATTTATGGCCAAGGGGCAGGGTAGCAATGGATAGAAAACTACTACCAGGAAACTTCAGGGGTGAGGAGGGTTCTAGCTAAAGCAACCTAACAGATAATTGCTGAAAACAGGACAGGGTGATCAGATATCACCTGGGGAGTGCTAAAGGATGAGAACCTGACCACATGTCCAGAATGATCAGAAATCGAGGGCAAGGGGGGTAGTGGTTCTTGCTAAACTGACTTAGTAGGGTTCTTGCCAAAACTGGATTTTATAAGGAAGTACACTGATATACCTAGAAGAAGATCCAGCAGCCTGACTGAAGTTTGGTCAAGCAAGGAATCTGTCATTTGCAGCAGAACCAGAGCAGCTCTATGCTTAACTCCAGGGCTTATGGACAAGTCAGGGAGGCAATGTGCTAGCTAGTGATTTACAGTGTGCCATTTAAAGTTCTGAACTCCTCTGGAGGCAGCCAGGCCCAGCTTGCCTACACTGTTTAAAGATGGAGCGACTCATGGTTTGCATGCAGTGTAATCAGTTACACAGCCTGCCTCCGGCTACATGACCAGAGTAGTATAAAAGACCTCTTGTGTAAACTTGTGCCTGGGCTCCCCTGAAAATAAGATGCCACACCCATATCTCACAGGTTTGTAATCTGAAAACAAAGCACGTCTGGGATTTGCGTAAAGTTTTCAATCCCATTGATGATTATCTGCACTTTCTTTGTCCTGAAGTGTTGTATCATTTACCTTTATTAAAGCCCACTTGAGTGAGCTTGAGAGTAGCCTGTGGAGTCTTCAGTCCTTTCGATTATTCAACCCTGCTCATCACTACACTGCCCCCTCCTCTCTCTGCCCTGCAGCGCACACACACACACACACACACACACACACACACACACACACACACTCCCTCTAGTGGTGAATCTGAAAAGAATAAATGAGATAGTTTGCTTCGCTCTGCCTTTCTTCCTCTTTGGAAGTCGCTGCACACCCAGTGAGCGCAAATTCCACCATGCTTCTCCAGAAGCAAACTTGCCAGTAGGTAGCACTGACAGGAATGGCTAACTCTGCCTAATGCTGGGGTTCAGGGTTAGTAGGTCCATCAGGTTTTCATTCTAAGCTAAATCTTCCACCCCAGCCCTAATCAATAATAAAAGTGACGTGTGACCTCTTATTTAACTTACCCTTCCATTTCATTTTTAAGTCTGTCTGCACAGGCAGAGAAAGATGTGATCTCTTCTTTCCCATAACCCCCAGTCCCTGCCAAATCCTCCATGTAAGCGATTACGTACCCTCTGCCACAAGAAGGGTTCATGGCTTTAACCAAATTCTCAAGGGATTCGAGACCCGAAAAGAGATAAGACCACTATTCTAAAGGCAATGGAAGGAAAAAAATGAGCATTTACTCCTTTATTGAATTTCATAATTTCCCTATTACTACAAAGAATGCATCTGAGCCATTTTATTACAGACTACCTACCCTGTTTTTCATTAGTGATCACTAGCTTTGATGACTACCTTTCAAAGATATTCAAAGGCCTAACTACTCTTACAAATGCCTAGAAAACACCATTTGCCACCAAATCAAGAACCATAGTAATACAGAGCAGACATAACACACATATACAGATCACTAGACTTCTGTCAAATGACTTGGATTTGTGCCCCAGCTTGAACCCTTACAAACTATACAATACTGAACAAGTCAAGGAACTTTCCTGAACCTTGATATTCTTATGCACAAAATGAGGACAACAAACACTGCTCAACAATTAGGTTGTTATAACAATATGATAAATGAGATAAAGGTTATGACGCTTTATAAGATGAAAACTATACAAACATAAGGAACTACAGTTAACTCTTGAACAACACAAGAGTCAGGGGTGCTGACACCCTATGCAGTCAAAAACCCACATATAATTTTTGACTCCCCAAAAACTTAACTACTAACAGCCCACTGCTGACCAGAAGTCTTACAGATAACATAAGTGGTCAATTAACACGTATTTTACATATTATATGTATTATATACATATAATTCTTACAATAAAGTGTTCTTACAATAAAGTAAGCCAAAGAAAATGTTGTCAAGGAAATCATAACAGGGTGCCTGGGTGGCTCAGTCAATTAAGAGTTGGACTCTGGATTTCAGCTCAGGTCACGATCAACACAGGGTTGTGAGACTGAGACCTGCGTCAGGCTCCATGCTGTTCTTGGAGCCCACTTAAGATTCTCTCTCCTTCTCCCTCTGCCCCTCACACTTATGCGCGCTGTCTCTCTCTCAAATAAATAAATAAATCTTTTAAAAAAAGAAATAAAAGGGAACAGGGAGAGACAGGCCACAGGAAAGTGGGTGACTCAGCATGGTTAAAAACTTGGCATTTCAAAAAGGCAGTCAAAGAACACATACAACCAAAGTGGGATCAGGTGAAAACATGCCAAAATGTGGAGAAGGGATTAAAATAAGGAGGTGAGAAACTACTCTTGTGTCCTAAATATCTGCGTTGCTCCCCTCTCCCCACTCTCAACCCCTGCAGAAAAATTCGTACGTTGAAGCCTCACAGCCAGTGTGGCTATATTTGGAAATGGAGCTACTAAGGAAGTAATTATGGTTAAATAAGGTCATATGGGTAAGGACCTGAACTGACAGGATTGGTGCCCCTATTAGAAGAGACACCAGACAGCCTGCTCCTCCCCCCAACCCCCACACCCCCATACCAAGGAGGCCATGTGAGCACAGCATGAGAAGATGGCCATCTGGAACTCAAGAGGAGAGCCCGCTCCAGATACCAGCCCAGATGGCCCCTTGATCTTGGACTTCTGGTCTCCAGAACTGTGAGAAAATAAACTTCCTTTTTTTTTTTAAAAGTCTGTGGTATTTTGTTACGGCAGCACTAGCAGACTGATGTAACTATTAAAGACTTCTTTACCACTGCTCAGTTGTTCCTTGGGCCGATCACAACTAAAAAGTGTTCTTCTGAAATGCAACTTTCTTTGGCTTTACTTTAAATTTATTTTCCCTTGTTCTAATGTCAATGGAAACCAAAAATAGTATGGTTTTTTCCACACTGCTACTCTTGTTATTCTCACCTTTTTATCAATCTACTAAACATCTAATTAAATAGACTACTTAAATATACTACTTAAAACACATTATCTTTAAAAACATACTATTTTTTAAACCAAAAAGCTAAAGTAAATTAAATTTCTTACTTGTTCCTTTCCAAGTGAATAATATGCTCTTTTCCTTCAGCTTGAATGATATAAGATACCTAAATGCACAGAGGAGAAAAAAAAAAACAATAAAACACCATCTTATAAACTACTTTTCAACAACAGGTATTTGTAAGACACTGAAAAGTCCATCCTGAATTAAAATAATTTGGCATCGACTAAAATTGTTTTACAGAACCTTATAACTGCTCTTAAATAATAAAAATGATACTCTGATCACCCCTACCTTCCTTTTATAACCTATTGTGGGAAATCGCGTGCACGTCCATCTAAACTCTCCTTAAATTCATTTATAATTCGGCTCTAACTTTAGGAATTACTTCTATTAAGTCTGGCCATGTATTACCTACAGTGTAAAGTAGTTCTTCCTTTTGTTTAAGTGAATGAATTTCTTAGTTTCAAGAGATTATCTCTAGTTCTAGTTACCCGAAAGTTGAAACTCATACACTCTGATGATTTTATATCTTCACACAGCTTACCACATTTCATCACTTCTAAAACACACTTTTTACCCCACAAATGAACATTTCTGAAATCAAGATGCATCAAAGGCACAGCTGTCGAACTGGCAGGACTCTGTTTCTTCCCTAATTAGTGGTATATTAAACAACGGTATGCCTTACAGTTGAGTCAATGTATTGAGATAAAGTAATATGCACTTACACACCCTCACATTCATGGGCCCCTCTTCTCTACCTCAAACAACTTCCTCAGCAACTTACCCATCAGAAGCACTTAATGTGATTGTTAGAACCATGATTCCACTTTGCCTTAATGCTTTAACCAAAGAGAAAGTCATAGAGGGGCTCAACAAATAATATTATCAGAAGTGTCCTCTTATTTTCCTTTCTGTTTCTGTACTCTAGGTTAACATTTTGCCAAGAAATAGCACGATCCCCTCTTCTAGGGCTCATCAACAGCCCATTTCTAGAGCCTAGACCAGGTTACAGCCCTTGGCACTCTACTTCCACGTCCTGAGTGCGAGCCTATGATCTACCTTGATTCTATCTCGATCTCAACTTAGCCATCAAAAATACCAAGCTCCTAGGTACAAACTTTCAGAGACAAAATAAATAAGACAATAGAGATAAAAAGTACAGCAAGAGAATTTAGTCCACAAGATGGAAATAATATTGTTTGGTGACAGATGGTGATGTCACTTATCTTGGTGAGCCCTGAGTAATGTATAGAACTGTTGAGTCATTACACTGTACACCTGACACTAATATAACACTATATGTTATACTTCAATAAGAATCAAAACTAAAAATAAAACAAAAGCAAGGTAGAAACAGCAACGACAAAAATTCCAAGCTCCTTCCATCATCACAGTTCTGGCATGTGCTGTTCTATCGTTCCGGCTCTTGGTCAATCATATGATATAAAAACACCACTGTCCTACCGTCTGAGAAAAGTTCTGAAGAGCCTGAGAATTGTTTCGTGATACTATATTGCTTCCCCAAATATCTGCCTGGATTGCTCATTCCCCTGCTTCTGGTCTTTACTCAAGGGTCTGCTTCTCAGTAAGGCTTTCCCAGGCTGCCCTATTAAAAAATACAAACCCTCTCACCCCACCCCTACCCTCACTTCCAGCACTTGCTATCCACATTCCTGGTATAATTTTCTCAAGAGCACATATTACCACATTATTAATCTATATTTTTTCTCTGTTTACTGTCTCCCCCCCATCCTGCTAGAATAGAAGCTCCATAAGAATGAATTTTGTCTGTTTTGTTCACTGCCGTATCTCCAGTGCCCAAACAGTGCTTCGAATTCTCCAAAGATTTATCAGGGCGTGTGAATGACATTTACTGTGATCACAAGTACCTATATGCACGGTACTGATGCAGACACAATCAGAGACACAATAAAGTGGAAAGCACAGTCCCTGTACTAAAAAGTGAAGAAAAAGAGAAAAATAATGAAGCAAGTACACATTAATTCTATCCTAAGGCAAAACATAATCAAATGGTAGCACGTCCAGGTCAAAGCAAAACGAAGGAAGAATTATAAGTTGTAGGGCCATTTATTCTTTACTTATAGAAAAGAAACAGAATTGAATGACCTCCCCAACTGGAGGTAGGACTTGGAGGACAGACTAAAATTAAAAGCTCCTAACTCTTAACTCCAGTGTTCCTTTTACAAGGCCCAGGCTCTGCACAATGTACCAGCTGCCCTCTATTTATAATTAGACCAGCAAACCAGACATAATAAGCTAAACTCTATCCTTCATCGTCTGTTACTGTTAAATTACAATAAAGTTAGATTATACTTCCCTGAAGTTGAAGAGTTTGCAAAATCAATTGAATTCCAAACTTATTATTTCTCAACTTTATAGTAGGAGAAAATAGTATAAAAAATAATTTTTGTGCATTGGTTACCCCATTAACAGCACATTAATGTTTCTTCTGATATGGAGCTAAAACTCACTTTTGAGTAAACATTCCCGTATATGAAATATATACATGTAACATACTACTATTCTCCAGAGTCTGTGAAGATACAGTATGAAGTATTCTACCTATCACAAACTAAGAGAGAGATTAATTATTATTATGAAAAGGCTACTGTAACCATCAGCAGTGAGAAAAGGGTTAGAAATCTATATAATCAGCATCCTACCCTGGTCTTAGAATTTTATCTAATTATTTCATTCTGTTATGTTTCAAGCTGACCATTTGTCTTAAAAAAAAATTTTTACAAGCTACTAAGGATCAGTGTATTACTTTTACTAGAATAACGGCCAATCAATATCAGTGCCATATGAATGGTGGTGTACTATTCACTGGCCAACACTACTCACTGAACCAATCCCTGCTGCAAATAACACATTTGTCTTCTTAAAAAAAAGTAAAATTTAAATACATATATACTTCTCAAGGGATAACTTGCCTGTTCTGAATGGGGCCTAGGAGCTTCTCTTCGTTCTCTAGTTAATCTCCAAGGAGTTATAATTTCATAAGAAGAGAGATGCGAGGTCTGTTGAAAACCTACAGAAAAAGGAATAATAAATATTACATAACAAGTGAATGCAAAAAACTAAATGGTACCAAATGGTACCAAAATCAAAAGCTGAATGTTCAAATCACAGAAAAATCATGTGACATTCATGTGTGTGTGTGTGTGTGTGTGTGTGTGTGTATAATTTTACACAAAAAAAGAGCAATATACTTGATAAGTATGAAGGGGGAAAAATATATTTCCTTAAAAAGGATGTAAGTCTTCACAGCGTATACACAGCAATCATTTTCAAACAATTTTTTGCTATAAACCTTATTAACTCTTTTTCTTTAAAAAAAAATCTGAAGGTATACACACAAGGAAATAAAAAAAAAGAAGAAGAAGTGCTTTGGTGGGGAGATGGAGCGAAGGCATCTGGAGCCTAGTACCATTCACTCATCTCCCAGTTTTCAGCCTCACCTAACATGAATGACATCCCCTGACAGGCACTGGAATACTTATGAAACAGACAAAGACAATTAGAGGGAAAAGTTACTTTCAGTGCCTGATGGGTTAACTCTAATAAACATACACTTAAAAATGTAGCAATTATCTCAAATTATATTACTGCCATTAATGTGTCCTAAAAACAAAAACTCGCTTCTGATAAAATTTATTAACAGTGAAGAACTCAAAGCAATCATGCTGACTTATTCCCAATTCCAATCCTGTTCAGTTTACTGCACAGTGGAATCATACCTAAGGTGAGCTTGGGATCCAAAGTCATCACTAGAGCAAAAATTGAGTATAATCAAAATTGCCCAAGGAAATCCCTTAGGAAGACACCCCTTACTGGAGTCTGATACAAAGTCTCTCAATACACCCAACACAACATCTTCTTCCAGCATCATTGCTGACGGCATGTCAATTTTTTCAGTGAACTTGATGAAGTAGATGGTCACCACCTAAGGACCATGGATGAAAATTCCATATCTCTGTACGTCTGTATACATCTAAACCACATTCGGTATGAGGAGGCTTAAGGCTGGCATACACAAACAGAAAGACTGAGGGAAGAACACACTTTTCATTCAGTAGATCTATTCCATTGCAGTAACTCCTTCATACACGTTTGGTACATTTACTTATGATATTTACATGTTTACTTATGACATTTTATAGTCTCATATATATGCAATATAATATTTCATAAATGATATACTGCAGGGTTGATTAAAGTGAAAAGTAAGTCTCCCTTCATCCCACTCCCTATAGGTAACTACTTTAAAAAATAATTATTTTATTATAGAAAAAAATTTTTTTTAAAGATTTTATTTATTTATTTGACAGAAAGACATCCAGCGAGAGAGGGAACACAAGCAGGGGGAATGGGAGAGGAAGAAGCAGGCTCCCAGCGGAGGAGGCTGATGCGGGGCTCGATCCTAGGGATCCGGGATCACGCCCTGAGCCGAAGGCAGACGCTTAGCGACTGAGGCACCCAGGCACCCCATATTATAGAAAATTTTAAATATACATAACAGCAGAGAGAAGAATAATGAACTCACATGTACCCATTACCCAACTTCAATACAATTTCATATGTATCTCCTCCCTCAAACACACACTATTTTAATGCAAATCCTAGATAGCACATAATTGTGTCTGTGAATATTCTGAATGAATCTCTAAGACATAAGGACTTCTAAAAGAACCCTTATCCACAATATGGTTATTACAAATAAAAAAATTAACAATAATTTTTCAGGAGCATCAAAATTTCCCCGATTTTTTCAGAATTTCTTCTTTTTTTTTTTTCCATTGATTTGGTGAATTAGGATCCAAACATGTCCATACATTTAAAAGGCTCTTTAACTTATGGAAGTCCTTTCTTCCCCCCCCTACCCTCTTTTGGGCATTTATTTCTGAAAGAAATTCTACTTAATGAAATTATTTCATACATTGATCCACTGAGTGAAAAGTGTGTTCTTCCCTCAGTCTTTCTGTTTGTGCATGCCAACAGCCTTAAGCCTCCTCATACAGAATGTGGTTTAGATATATACAGACAGAGAGAGATATGGAGCATTGAGATAAGGACTTGGCACTTATCTCCTGCACCCCTCTATGTCTGTACTGCTGGAATTTGTTTTCACAATGAGTAATTTGTAATCCCTGTATTACTTTTGAAATTACAAGGGGGAAAAAGAAGAGTGTTTCTTCAATAAAAAGGCATAATCTATTTAAAGTACTAATTATCCAGCATCTCCCAAAGCTCCTTCCTCTTCATCAGCCTTACTATCTAACCTCACACCTAGAAGACTCTGTTCCTTCTTACCTGGTCTCCCTACTCCCACTCTCCTCCTTTGCATCCAACCTGGGTGCTCATTCACTCATTAATTTTTGTGCCCCTCAGATTTCTCAAATACAGACTAACATGAAGCATTTACAGCTAACTTTCTCCAAGATATCACTGTATATAAAAATGTCTGTATCTTGTCTAGCTTGGGATTTTAAAAGGTACAACAGGAAAACAAATTGTATCCTATCCAATACAGTATATATCATACTAACAATATTCAAACTCTTTACCCACCTTTAAACCCCTTGTCTTTATAATATGGCGTATTATCTAAAGATGGCTTCAAGTCATTACAAAAAAACACCAGAAATGGACCCCGATACTCACAAAAGTGACCATGGGCTAATCCAAGGCATATTTATGACATACTATCATAAAATATCATTCAGATATTTGGAGTTGTTAATTGGGAACCATGTCAAAAGAAATCCATGGCCTTCATAGATGCAGGCTTCAAATCACTAGATAGAAATATCCTTAATCCTACATTAACTGAGGTACAGGACTACTTCCTCACCCAGAATAAATCTTTCAATGACCTTCATTGTTTACAAATTTCTAAAATACACAAGTTTCAATACTACCCTAATTTCACTCTGGATGATGATAATCTGTTCAACTACTAGGAAAGGCACCCGAAAAGTGGTGATGTTACGGAACCAGATTCTTGAGCTCTCTGGGCAACAGAAATTGATAAGAAGCCAAATAGGAATTTTCAAGCAAGGCTTTTATCAGGGGCATCTGCTGGAGCAAAAGGCAGACAGCACAAAGCCAAGTGTCCTTGGGCTGGCTCCCTGAACAATGGCCAGGGAAAGTTTTTAAAGCAGCCGAGGTGGGAAAGGAATGACATCTAAGCACGTAGGGGTGGGGAACTACAGGAAGATGGGCCCACAGGACAGTTGACGCACCAAGCTTCATACATGGTATGTTTCATTTGCATGTTTGTTTCTATCTCTGGGCATAATTTTTAGCATTATATTGAGGAGACTTGTCTTCTCGTTGGCAAAAAGTCAGAGCTGGGGTCCATTTGGCTCTGAATGGTCTGGTCTGGTTTTTGTAGGAGCACACCTGTTGTAAATTGGGTCCTGGAGCTTGTTTCCAGCTTGTGGCTTCTGGCTTCCTGATCACATACAGCCACCTGCAAGCTGGACTAGAGAAATGGATTATTGCCATTGGTGCTCTGAGGGGGCCCAGGTTTTTCTGCAAGTTCCTGCTCTGTCTCAGAGGCACAAATAGTTGGCAGGAATAAAATTCTTTTAGCAGGCAGTAGATTAGACGCTCTGTGTGACAAAAAGTAAATCACTGTGTACATTTATTTGCAACTTCCTGTGACTCTAGAATTATTTTAGACTAGAAAGTTTTTTAAGTAAATCTTTACAGGCAAGGATATATACACTAACAGGTTCAGGAACTGTTAACACTAGAAGCTAAACAATATGCAACTCAAGTTTTTTTCATTACAACTCAGAAGAAACACCACAGAGAAAAAGAATGGCTCAGAAAAGAGAACTACAATTGGTCAGACAGATATTTAAAGAGCTTTCAATTTCAAACAGGTTAAATGACTTTATAATGTCAGATCTGAAACTACGGATCTTTCTGTGAGACTGTTAGCAAAGATAACAATCCAAAACAGGAAAATAAGATACAACATTCTTTCTGTCCTTCTCATTTTAAAGCAAAATTCCTGGTAGGAAAAAAAACACCACCACAATTAATCATTTATTTTTAATGTAAAATTATAGCATCCAAAAATAACTATTGTATGTAGAGCTGTTATTCCAATACTGACTTCTTGGTTTTAAAAGCCAAGGATCTTTCTGAGTGCCATAAGGAGTTCCAGAATATCATAAGCAATGTACATATTTTTTCCCATATTCCTTCTTTTTTTTTAATCACAAATAGTAGCAACCTTCTCATGGGAACCTAAATAACATGTTTCCCATGTTACTACAAAGGAAGTGCATGCACATTATTTGTATAAAGCTTCAGCCTCAGCACTGCTGACATTTGGGGCCAGAAAATTCTTTGCTATGGGGGGCTGCCTTGTGCAATGCAGGATGTTTAGTAGCACTCATGGCCTCTATCCACCAGATGCCAGAAGAACCATCAGTATGACAACTAAAAATATCCCCCAGGTGCCTTGTGGGGGCAAAACTGCCCCCAGCTGAAAACCATTATAAGGATATAGTTCATAATAAAAATAAAAATCTTAATACGATCAACTAACAGAGGATACAATTTGTATTTTAGAATTTGACAGAATAAGCACACTGTCAAAAATCACATTACTAGGAAACATGGGCTGGAGATAAAAATAAGAGCTGAAACATGAAACTTAGAGTCTCTTCAACTTCGTGAAAGTAAGGGAAGGGTGTTAGTTGCATTTCTTTACTCCTCTAACTCCTTAGATCTTTTTATGAACAGTGTTTTGAAGAAAGTCTAAGTATATGTTTCATAATAGTAACTGTAGTAGAGGGAAACAAAAGAATTCTACTTAATTGCAAAGCAAACAAATGTGAACTATGTCATGGGCTTCTCTCCTTTCCTTCCTGCCTATTATGGAAACAAACAGCCACCTTTAAATACTTTCACTATAGAAGATAAACGTGAGTTCCACATACAGCATAAATAAAATAATTTTGTGGCCCAAATTATTTTAAAAGAGAAATTATTGTAATTAAATCCATAAAACCCTGTTACTTTCAGCCACATATTTCCATTCCATTCACAAGGTCAACCCCAAATAAATATATATCATATATAAATACATATCATATATAAATACATATCATATATAAATATATATCATACATAAATACACATCATATATAAATATATATCATATATAAATATATATTCAAATATAATTATAATTTCAATTGCTATGTCCTACCTTTTTACATTTTTTGAATGTTACAATTTTTTTTACATTCTTTTTTTTTTTTTTACATTTACCCATCTTCACATTTAAAAAGAACAGAGCTTTGCTGTTGTTTGTTTTTAAGTGCTCCTATGGGAAAACCACTAACCACTTATAAGATTTAATGCCCTGGAGAATTTAAGTTCCTCTAGCAAGGAATTTCAGTTTCTTGAGACAAAGGACAGTCCCTTATAAGGACAATATAATTTATGGATCATGTGTTTCCTGCCCTGATACAGTAAGAATTCAATGACTACGTGTTGAGTAAACTACTTCTTATCTTTACGGCCATACGTAATAGATCTCCTAATTGTTAATTATCATGTATAACCTGAATTAAGCTTTATTTTTATGATTAATATCTTTTATACCAATTCTCCAGAAATCCACATGGTCCACACATTTGCATTTTAACTGCAATGCTCTATGTCATTGTATGGCCTGCTATAGACTGCTTAGCCACCCCTCTCAGGTAGCTAGGATCAGAGCTTCTATTCACAGCAGGATTCTAATATCAGCAAAGCCAATGGAGCAGGCTCTCCAGGGGTCTACCTGCAAAAGGGTTCTAAGGAGCGACTATAAAAGGAAGAGGAGAATAAGGCTCCTAAAATGAGCTAAACCATGAAAAATCTCATTAAAAGAAAAATGTGTCAAAGGGAAAAAGGCATTTCCCATAAACTGTCCTTGATATAAACTAAAATACTCTAATTCTTACATTAAGATAAACATAAACAAATACAAAAACAACTCCATACTTAAAACTGACCAAATTAAGTGAACTCAGGTTTCCTAACTCATTCTTAAAAGGTCTGATTCAAGTAGTAGCTCACACATGATCACTTCAGAAAAACTATTTGACTAAAATAACAATGTCACAAAATGAGAAATAAACTAAAATAATCTCTCAACATACAAACAAGATTGTACAATTCAAAGTGATACCAAGAGGACGAGATCTACTTACGAGGCAGTCTTATAGCACTGACTCAAAGGATAGCATAACTCCAAGACTGAGATACTCTACATATCAAAGGGAAAAAAGTATCATGAGGCTATCTATGTCATGTATCTGAGGTTGTGCATAATCCAAGAAAAAACTTTCAGTTACTTAGAGCTTGCACCTTTGGGGAAATTCTGTAATAAACCAGGATTTTTTTTTTTTAAGATTTTATTTATTTATTTGACAGAAAGACAGCCAGCAAGAGAGGGAACACAAACAGGGGAAATGGGAGAGGAAGAAGCGGGCTCCCAGCGGAGGAGCCTGATGTGGGGCTCGATCCCAGGACCCTGGGACCACGCCCTGAGCCAAAGGCAGACGCTTAATGACTGAGCCACTCAGGCGCCCCATAAACCAGGATTTTTAACAAAAAACAAATATAAAGTCAACTTTGATGAGATAAAATTTTAAAATGCATTTTGAAAATTGTCTTGAACCCAGGAACTTGTTTTGTATATATTTTAATTATAAATGTGTTCTTTTTTACTTAAAAGTTGGAGAGCAAAACTACCTTTAAATTTAAAAGACTACATTTTCCTATATAGCAAAAACACAAAGATATCAAATTCAAATAATTTGCTGGTACCCAAAAACAAAATTAGTATGGACTTAAGCTCTTACTACGTAGTTCATTTTATAGTGATTCACCATGAGTAAGCTTTAAAACTCAATCTCTTTAGAATGCTAGTCTTTGAAAAAAAAAAAATTCTAGGTCTGCATCATAATTACTACCTTAAAAGAGAAAATCAGTAAAGGTTTCATACCCAATTCCCTTTGTTATTTTTTCACAATGATATAAAGTTACCTTTGTCAGCCTCAGTTTGTTGGGGTTTTTTTAAGTTTACTGTAAGTGTCAGCCCTTTGGAATTTATACTGCATTTCCTCATTGACACAGTTTAATAAACGGTAGTAAAGATCCTACCAAAACCTACTCAACTTCTAGTGTAACCAATGTGTGGGTGGTACTTACTGAGTCCTCAAATTCCTCCTCATTAACAGAAAATGTTTCAGTGCGTGTTTTAAACATCCTGTATTGCAAAAATTTAGTCAGCTGATTTTGGAGGAACATTCCCCTAGAGAAATATGAGTTGACTCATTGCTCACTATTACAAAAGCCTCTCAACTGGTCTCTCCCAGCCTCCAGTCTCTCCCTCCTGTATTCTGTCCTCCACTGCTTTGCCAGTTACCTTAATTGCAAATCTAGTTATGTCATACCCGTATTTGAAAAACCTTCTTGCCCAAAGAATGTCCTACAAGGTAAAGTCCAAATCCCTTAGCATGGAATAGAAGGCTCTCCCCAACTGGTACCAACCTACCTTAGCTTCTTTCTTTCATGCAGACCACCTGCAGACATTCTCTTCATTCCCTAATAAGTCATGTTCTTTTATCCCTCCCTACTCTTGCAAAAACTCTTTCTTCTCCTTAGAAAGCACTCATATCCTTTGACTTGAACATTCCCTGATGTAGATGAGTTCAAATAACAGTTATACTATAAACCTCCCCCAAGGTTTTATACATCTCCCAGAAAGACTGAGCACACTCAGTCACCCCTTGTCCCTCCGTAAGCATTAAGCATGGTGTTTTACAGGAATTTGATAAATGTTGACTAAATATTGAAAGCATACCCACGCTTAATTAAATGAAGGATTGGCCATAAACTGTTAAAGCCACAGTTAAAACCCATTAAAGATATTCTGGGGCACCTGGGTGGCTCAGTCTGTTAAACATCTGACTTCAGCTCAGATCATCACCCCCAGGGACCCCAAGTTGGACTCCCTGTTCTGCATGGAGTCTGCTTCTCCCTCTCCCTCTCTCTTTGCTCCCCCCTCCTCCCCGCCTTGTGCTCTCTCATGCTCTCCCTCTCTCTCTGCCCCCTCCCCGTGCTTTCTCATGCTCTCTCTCTCTCAAATAAATAAAATCTTACAATTAAAAAAAAGTAAGGATCTTCCATTCACCTATATGCAAGAATCCAATAATACATACATTAACATTAAAAATATAGTCCCATTTACATTTGCAAACACAGAGAATCATGGATTACTAAAACTCCAAATGTATACTATACTTCACCTTATAGATTGGTAAATGTTAACCATCCATGAAAAGCACAGCAAAAACAGTGTTAACCAGAAAAGATATGGTGTCTTCCCATTCAATGAAGTTTCAGTATTTAGAGCTTCAGAATTCCAACTACGAGGCAAATTTACTTAATTGACAAAAAAAAAAAAGATACGAAAAAAATGTAATTAGTTTCCTGAAGGTCAGCAGTCCTACATTGAAATCTTCCATCATCACCTTTGAACTACTCTCAAGGCAACCTTTAGTAAAAACGCTCATTCTCCATCATACTTCACAGCTAATAAAGAAAATAAGAGCCATGCAAACAATAATTTAATGCAAGAGCCAAAATAAACGAAACTGTTTCCAGAAAGAAGCTAGAGTGTTAGCAATTTGTTTCCACTACGTTTGGGCATCTCCAGGATAAATACCTTACATATTCAAAGGGAGTTTCACAATTCAAAAGCAATCTCACATAAACGATTTAATTCTTACCATAATCCCGTGATTTAAGCAGAGCAGGGATTATTTTCACGGACTTAAGACATAACGAACCCAGTAAAAATGCAGATAAAACACTGTTTAGCTATAGAAACTAGCACTTCGCTTCCAAAAATACGTGCTCTTTACTGTAACAACAAAATGACCCAAAACAAATGAGCAACCCCCCTTTATTCCATCACTAAATTTAGTTCGGTGGACATACCAGTGACTCCGCTATTAAAATGAACGTCAAAATTTCAAATTATGATAACCTGGAGCAAAAGTTCCATCTCCCGGTCTCTTACCAAGTGACATCAACTCTACAAGCAAAACCAAGCTCCATTTCTCAAAGCAGTTTAAACAAGAACACACCCTCGGCGCGCACTCAGACTCCAAGGCTTTCAGCCGACTCCCTGGGGTCAGAGTCGGTCCCAGAGAAGTCCCAAGAGAGTCTGGGGGACCCAGCTATGAGCGAGATGGGGGTGGGGCGCACTGTAAAAGGCTCTGCCAAGCCGGAAAAGGAGGAAAAGGGACCAAGCAGGAGAACACTGCCAAGAAGGGTTTGGGGCGCCAGACCCCGAGTCTCGGGTCTGAGCACTGTCCACACACAGCTGGAGCGACTCCGCCTCCCAACCCCAGGGCCAGTCCCCGCCAGGCCCCTCCGCTCCGGCACCACAGGGTAACTCCGAGCGTCCCAGCCCTAGGAAACGGAAATCTCAGAGGTCCCTGGGGGGCGGACACCCACCTGGCCGAGCCCCACCGAGAACTGGGCCCACCAAGCCAAACAACAGCAGCCACTGGAGCCGGAGGGCCCCAAAGGGCGAGCCAGCGCCCGATCCCATCGCGGCAGATTCCGCAGGTTCCACTCAACACTCGGTCGCCTCTGCCTCCGCCTGCTCCATCATTTCCCAGCCCTGCCGGGGCCCCAGAGCTGGCCGGGATGCGCGCGCCCGGGACGAACACGCGCTCGGCACTGACGCAACTCGGCTCTTGTCCGAGCTCGCTCCCGACATCGCGCTCCCTACGCTGACGTAGAGAAAAATCCAGTCGCCGGCGGGAGAAGGGGATTTCTGTCCCGGCCGCTAAAACCCTCACTAGCCTGCCCCGCCTACTGCCATTCATGCTCCGCCCCCTCTGCTCCCAGGCCCGCCTACTTTGGGCGTAGAAGGACCTGATTGGAGGAAGCACGAGGAGTAAAAGAAGGTGGAGCGCGAGACCGAGAAGCGGAATTGAGGAGCAGAAATGAAGGGCAGCCCCGCCCCCTGAGCAGCCTTTTCTGATTGGCTTGAGAGCGTTGGGCGGAGCGTCGAGCTGCACGCCCATTGGCTGCTTGGTGGCGAGGAGTGAGGCTCCTCGGAGAGGCCTGACCAAACAGGGTTTGCTGGGGTCGGATGTGCGGGCCCGGGTTTGTGGTTGAGGTCGGGTCTCAGCCACTGGGCCCGGGAAGATGGTGCTGGGTGGTTGCCCGGTGAGTTACTTACTTCTGTGCGGCCAAGCGGCTTTGCTGCTGGGGAATCTACTTCTGCTGCACTGTGTCTCTCGGAGCCACTCGCACAACGCTACCGCCGAGCCGGAGCTCACATCCGCTGGCGCCGCCCACCCAGACGGCTCTGCGGGCGCTCCGAGCTGGGAATATGGCGACCCCCATTCTCCAGTCATCCTTTGCTCTTACCTGTAAGCTACCCAGTCGTCGAGGCGGAGATGGAGATGGGAACGGGGATATATGGGTGTTGGGGTGGGGGAAGGGAGGTTGTTTTTTTTTTTAGACCCTCTCCACCTGAGGATCTGATAGTCAACCCGCGGAATGTAAATTTCATGACAGGTCTCACTCCTCTCACCCATGCAGGGGAAAACCTTGTGTGTCGGTGGCAGATCCTTTGGGATCCCGAAAGAGGAGAACTAGGGAGGAGTGACATCATATAGTCTCCGGAAGAAGGGTACGAGGTTGTGCCTTCTCTATCCTGCTCCCTTTAACGGAGAATCCATCGTAGGTGCTAGTAATGAGGCACAAATGGAGTACATTACTTGTCCTTGCCTACAAGGCACTTTCTTCTAAAAAAGCAATATCCTAACCGTTGCAGAACCAAGTCATTTTTAACGTCTCTTTATAGTCAATGAGAAAAGGCGTTTGGGAAATGCAAAGAGAACTGGGAATCCTTTGGCTTCAATTTTGCTCCCATTGCCTTGTGGCTCTTTGCTTGGAAAGAGAGAAAGCCATGGAAGAAGTAGAATCCATGTAGAAATAGGACCAGAAACACTCCCCTTCCCCAATAAAAGAATCATTTGGACGGATGGCTGTTTGACCTGCTTGCTGTTCTTCAATCTGACAGTAGCTCTTGCCTTGGGGAACAGTCAGAATTAAACCCTAGAAAACTTGAAGAAATGTCTTTTGCCTGTTTTGATTATATACATGTAAACAGCCATTTGCAAAAATCATATGAGAATGATGGTCGTGATCTTACTTGTGATTTACAGACCTGATGAATTTATAGAATGTGACGACCCAGTGGATCATGTTGGAAATGCAACTGCATCCCAGGAACTCGGTTATGGTTGTCTCAAGGTGGGTTTTTATTTTGTTTTGAAAGCAAACCTTTGCATAGAGAAATAGGACTGGCTAAATGCTGTTACAAAAAAGTATATGGGGTATGAAGTTACCTTTTTGTAGACTTCATTAGAGTGACTTACTGGAAGTTTCTAGCATGGCTAGTGTCAGTGACGTTCACAAGACATTTCGTTTCCTCAGGAAGAAGCAGTTTGTGCACAGACCAACCTGTCTTTGGCTCTTTGGGCTGAGATTGACTGATTTAAAGCTATTATGTCACCTCTTCATTATCCTTCAAGCGTGCACTTTCCTAAAAGAACAAAAGAAAGGCTTATGCACTTTTTAAAACTAATAATGGATTAGGCTGTATCTTTGTTACACATGCATTTGGGGCAAAGCTCCTTTTGCCAGGGATCTTCCTTTTCATGAGACAAGCAGTTTCTACCATGTCGTTAGGAAATACATGGGGTCTATCAGTAGCTGCCTTCGTAGGAGGTTATAGTATTCAAGGAGAAGCCTTTGGTGACGATGGCCTCTTGGGGTGGAAAGAAGCCATTCAGTTCCATTAATAACATCCTAGTTAGTCTCCCCAAAACCAGCGAAGTTCACGTACGTCCTCCTGATGCTGCATAATGCAAGTCAAGGTTCAGTCAGGTGTAAGAGAGTTATGGGAAGACATGGTCTGTGCTAAATCAGAGACGGGAATAAACCTGAAAGTAATAAGACCCCAAAAGCAGCTCTTACTGCAGTCTTACGTAAAACATTTTCAATACAATGAGATTTTGTTCTGTTGATAATTATCAATGAAGGTTTTGAAGGTTTGAGTTAGCATTGTATAGAGATCACTTACTTTTGCCCATTTTATTTTTTTTTAAGATTTATTTATTCATTTGAGAGAGAGCAAGAGCAGGGGGAGAAGGGGTCAGAGGGAGAGAATCTCAAGCAGACTCCCTAGTGAGTGCGGAGCCTGGACACAGGGCTCGATCCCATGACCCTGACACCAGGACCTGAGCCGAAATCAAGAGTCAGCTGCTTAACCAAATGAGCTACCCAGGTGCCCCTACTTTTGCCCATTATAATTAAAAACTGAGTTGATCCTGTCAGGGCACTCAAACTGCGACTTTCCCCAGAAGTCCTAGAGGACTAGTACTCAGGCACCTGAATCCCAGGGGAGGTATGATTTCCAACTCCCTTCCCTTTGAGGAATGCACCAATGAAAATAATAGTGAAGTACTTACTAAGGTGCCAGTGGAGAATGTACAGCTGTGCTTTCTCTGCTAGAATTCAGTTACATAAATGCTAAGAGGTTCTGTTCTGAAATTTTTTGCTGAAATATAAACGTAATCAAAAATGTACTATAGATATCTGATAATCACACATTCACAACCTAAAAAAAGTTCTGAGTCAGATAATTCTGAGGTCTTTTCCTAATTATGTTCATTTATAATATCTATAAAACAGACCTCTAATACACATTGACTTTTTAAATACCCATTTCCAAATGCTCAATGTGCTGTCTTTCCTGTAAATATAGGATAATTAAAACTTTGTGTCCATCTATTCTAAATGGTATTTAATGAAGCTGATTATAAATTTTTTCACTATATTAAAGAAGCTAGTCACAAAAAAGAAAAAAAGGAGTTTATTTAAAACAACATACAGTTAGGGTGAAATAATTTAAAATCACTTGAATTACTAAATTCCTTGCTCTTGAACACAGCTTTACCCCAACCTTGTTAGTATGATTATTGTCCTGAGTCACCACTTATTAATGAATATGAAGATCTATTTTGTGTAACTTGCTTTGGTAAGTTTGGGTTGTTTCTTTTGTTTTGGTTGTTATGCCACAGTTTGGTGGGCAGGCCTACAGTGACGTGGAACACACATCTGTCCAGTGCCGGGCCCTCGATGGGATTGAGTGTGCCAGTCCTAGGACCTTCCTACGGGAGAATAAACCTTGTATAAAGTAAGTGTTACTTTGAATGGAGTAGCTGGTACTTGGATAGGTAGAGCTATTTTCCTTGTCATCTCGTGATGTGACTTTTTCTTTTACCTTTAGTGTTAAAGGGGCAACATGATTACTGTGCATAATCCAAGGACAGGAGCGATGTGGTTATAAACAGAAAGGACACTGTTATGAGACCAGAGGCCATAAGTTCTGAATGTTTCTTTCATCAGCTAGCTAAGTGTCTGTGGAAGCCCAGAGACTCTGTCCTTCACCTACAAAATATAGGAGTTGGACCAGAGTTTGGACCATCTAGCTCCAAAATTCCTATGATAGGCATAAATCCTGTGAAAATAGCCTTAATATTTGAGGAATAAAGGTTTTATTATGAAAAGTGTGGATCTCTGTCCTGGAAGATAAGTTTATCTTAAAGAATTAGGGTCATTTCTGTAAATTTTGCTGAAAGGCACAGAATGTATTTATATCATTTGCTAATGGAGAGTCTGTGGTGTTTAGTGATGATATTAGAGCAACTACAATTGAGTGTTATCATAGTATGTAAGACCCAAGTCCTTATTGAAGAAACCTCATTTTTAATTGCCACAAAAGAAGGGTATACGGAGATGAGTGTTCATCTGAGGAGAGACGACAGCGTTTCCTTAGAGAACTGCATTCAGAAGTGCAGCCTCAGGAAAGGAGCCTGAGTCAGGGAGGGATGCAGGCCCAGACTCTGCTTCTCCCAGGATGCCTACAGAGCAAATGTGCTTGATTATTTCTTGTCCAGTCCAACTCAGTATTCGTTCCTTTATGTCCTGGGTAGTACTCTTTTGAGAGCCTAGGCCAACTAGAGATTTTCTTTTTGGGGGAGGATAAAAGGCCACAGAGGGACTGCTGCACCATCTTTTCGCTTATGTTAAATTCATTAATCAATAAGTTTTAATTTTCATGTGGTAAACATCTTCCTTCTGATTCCTTCTGTCTAGATATACAGGACACTACTTCATAACCACTTTACTGTACTCCTTCTTCCTGGGATGTTTCGGAGTGGACCGTTTCTGTCTGGGACACACTGGCACGGCAGTAGGGAAGCTGTTGACACTTGGAGGACTTGGGATTTGGTGGTTTGTTGACCTTATTTTGCTTATTACTGGAGGGCTGATGCCAAGCGATGGCAGCAATTGGTGCACTGTTTACTAAAAAGAGCTGTTGTCATGGCCCAGAGAGGCATGTCTTCTGAATTCATCTCTACAGGCTCAAAACTCTTCCTTAATATCAGACCTGACCATGACTTTCCCTCTTTGGAGGGAATGGGTATGGTTAGGAAGGATTCTTTGGACTCTGGGTTTGCAACCCAAATTTTACCTTGCCGACTAGAAATGACAAGCAAACAGTGTTTGGGAATCAAGTGTGTACCTTGCCTCCCATACAAAATATAAAGGATAGTGACTAACTTACAAATTGCAAAGGGGTTTCCATACTGTATTTCTGTACATTGCTGTATCTTCAATACTTTGGAGCAAGTGGACCCAACAAGATGAGCAAAGTGAGTATTTTTGGGTGCCTTTTGTGACCTTGAATCTTCGTGCAGAGGAGATCTGAAGCTGAACCAGTGAAAATCTTCAGCCCAAGTAAAACGGCCATGGATTTTAATACACACTGAAATTCTGACTTTCTGAATTTAAATTACGGAATAAATTTTGCCAACCTGGAATGCTGTTTGGTATTTTCAGTAGGTAGAGTGAGACTCAAAATTCTGTATTTTTTGCTAAAAGCTAGGCATTTGAAATGAACCACTCTGCTAATAAACCCTATTGTTATATCATTATTATGCTCCAGAGGCAGTATATTCAGTAAATTCTTCATTTCAATTATATTTTGAAAGCCCAACAATAATCAGATATATCTGGGTTAAGCTATCCTCTTGGCTATCCTATCTAAAAATTAGTTATTTATGAGTTTAGAGAGCTATGTTGTAGGCTGGTAAAAAATATCTCCTACAACTAACTAACTAGAAAACTATTCTTCACATTTATTTTAGATAAGGTAAAAAGCCTTGTACCTTTGGGGGAAAAAAAACAAACAGATTCTTACTTAAAGGACAGAATTACTGAGTATTGGGTGGAGTTGGGAGGTGATTTATGGGGGCAAAAAGAATACATTCCGTCAAAATAAGCATGGTGCCAGAAGCTATCGCTGTGGGCTACCAGAGTCCGTTGTCAGGAAAAAGAGACGGTCGAGCTTTTACATTCCCAAATCACTAGGAATAAAAGGAAATGTTCTGAATTATAAGTTCTGAGAAACTTAGTTCCCATCCTTTGCAATTTAAGTTGAAAAGAACTTTTAAATATGAAGTAAAAGGAGGACTTTGTGGACAAGTTGAACTAGGAGCCCGATATTCAGGATAAATTCTAGAAACAATCAAGGTAGAACTACTCAAAATGTAGTCTCCTAATCATTGACTTAAAGAACCAAGAATCACAGTTAAAATAACACTGGATATGCTATCATTATGAAGCAGCTTTTCTAAAAGTTTCAGCTTTATTATCCCTGATGAAAATGAACACTGTTCTTATATTATTAAATGGTTGGCAAATGTGTAAAAACTAAAACAGATTATTCTGTCTTGAAAATTCTGTACCACGTTGACCTTAACCTTGTTTGTAACAGTAATAATTGGTAGATTCTTATTCATATGTCTATACTGTAAGTATATCGTATTTTTTAAATTGTTGGAGGTTGTGAAGAAACTGGACCCCCTCCCCAGGAAAAAATGCACATAAACAAAATTTTGCATAGCATTTAAGGAGATGCCATATTAAAAAAAAAAAAATCCTAACTTTTAAGAGAAATCTGGAAAACAAATTAAAATCTTACCAAAGAAAATAAGATACTACTCTAAGCCATAAATCCTGCCTCATCTCACACTTTTCAAAAAATCTCCTTCAGGATATTCACAAACCCCAGCAAAAGCTATTTTCTTTAAAAACACCAACACTTTGGCAGCTTTCAGACTCAACATCACTAATGTTGCCAGGAGGATGAGCTTGGATGAAAAGGTCAAAGTCTGTAAGTTATTGAAGGATCTGTCCTATAGAAGAAGCCCTCGCCCAGTCAGAAAGCTTTTGGAGACCACTGCTAGGGTGGGCCTGAGAATCTGATGTTTCTCTGTGACAATCTGCGGTTGTCAGTTTGAATTTGACTTACAAATGATGCCCATCGTCCTCATCTACAAACCTTGGCCAAACGTGGTACAACCTGAAAAACTGATTGAGAAAGGCAGGGTTACGAGAAATTCTATTCCCTTTGCATTCTGGATTCAGGTTGTTTCTTCATATTTGGTAGGTCTGCTCGTGTATGTGAGTGTGTGTACACGCTTGTGTTATATCCAGTTTGTGGCTACAGAGAAGTTTTAAAATCCACAAGTGTCCTTCTGTCAAGGTTAAATTAGAAACTGCTTGTTTTTCAGTTGTTTCCTGTGTTGAAATAAAATGTTATCAGCTTCCCAGACTTCCTGGCACCATGTCCTTCACTTGCTTTAGTAAAGCTTCTTAACAACAGTAGAGCACTGGTCCCTAAGTGTGTGTGTATATGTGTTTATCTGTATGTTTTAAAGCATTCATTTTTCTTAAGAAAGAAAGAGACCCTAAAACTTGCCATGTTTGGTACATCTTCAGTACAAACCAGGTAATATAGCTTTGGTTTTGTTAGATGATTTCTCTTTCAAGCAAGATACTTAATTGATTATTTCAGGTGTGACTGTCACAATCAAAGTTTGACTTCCTCGAAGAACCATGATGGATAGGGAATCATTGTCCTTAACAGCTTCAATAACATCGGTTGTGGTGGTAACAGGTTGCCCATTTATGCTGACAATTACATCGTGGTCTCTCAACCCAGAGCTGGGAGAAGGGGGAAAAAAGGACAATGAAACTATAAGTTTTACTTGTCCCCATCTAGAATTTAATGTCTGTCTCTTATGGCACTATTTTGCTGTCATTTTTTTTTTAAGATTTTATTTATTTATTTGAGAAAGAGCACAAGCAGAGGGAGAGGCAGAGGCAGAGAGAGAAGCAGACTCCCGGCTGAGCAGGGAGCCCAATGCGGGGACTCCATCGCAGAACCCTGGGATCATGACCTGAGCCGAAGGCAGACATGTAATGAATGAGCCACCCGGGTGCCCTTATTTTGCTGTCATTAAATATACAAACCAGGAAACCAGAAACAGCCTTAGTCCTTTCAGATATGAGGGCTCTTACAAGATATGCTGGGAAATCACCTGGGGACAACAATCCTATTTACATTTATAAAATCAGTCTTCTAACAGGATCATGTGAAAAGTTTACTCCTCCAATATATTGGATTTGGTTGGGAACAGGGAATTTAGCTTTGGGTTTTTATCAATCTCTCACCTCTGTAAGCCTCAAGCACACTCCTGGTCGTACCACCAAAGATGAAGAAGAACACAGCAATATTTTTCCCCATACAGTTGTACTCTGATCAGTGGTTTTAACAGCACAATTACTTGCCCCATCTCCATCGACAGCATGATAGCTCTGGTTCTAGGCTCCTTTTCCCCAAAGTTGTGATTATATTCTGTCTCCAATATATTTGCTTCACACAGAATATATATTTGAGAAACAAAAGCACCCCCAAATAAGAAACACTCCAATAAATACGTAGCCATGCTGATGATTTCTCTTAAAGTCAATAATGGGCTGAAGAGGGGCATCAAATTAAATGACTCAAGGAGACACCACTTTAAAGAAATGCGAAGCCAAAGGAAGGATGTGGGAGGATTACCAAGATATGTGGAATTTTCTTTTAAATAGAAATTTAAAGCAAGAGGATGTGAAGAGAAGTTTGAGGGCAAAGCTAAAAGCACGGAAAACCTTCAGAACAAGGACAGCTCAGGAGGATGACTGGGACAGTGCAGAAAGAAGAAACTTAATCCACCGTAGTTCTGTGAGTAGAAAAAGAGAAGGAAACCCGCCAGTTATTACTGAATGTAAACTACGCACCAGAATGAGGGAGTGAATCTCAGCTAGGGTAAATAACCTAACCCGTATCCCCCAGCTTGGAAGGGACGAAACTAGGATCTGATCCTGGGTCTTTCAAAGGTGAAAACCCATCTTCCTGCCTCACACTCTGCCTCTTAGAAACAAAAGCAGCAGCTACAAAACGGGATATCCAGGAGTTAAGCTAGATTCCACATCCCTGCTCTCTACTTCTATGTACCTCTCAAGTTAATTACCTCTCTGTAGCACAGCTGCTGCTCCTATAAAATAATGCCTATATCATAAGACTGGGGGCTCAAAAAAGTAGGTAAAACACTTAAAGCGATGCCTGACATATAGTAAGTGGTTAATAAGTGCAAGCTGTTCTTAGTGTAATTATTATTATTAGATTTAAGTGGATGAAGCCAGAACTAATAGATTTCTGGCTAATCAATGACTTCAAACAAGCAGTAGTCCCACACTTTAATGTTCATCCAAGTCACTTGGAGATCTTGTTTAAAATGCAGATTCTGGGGCGCCTGGGTGGCACAGCGGTTAAGCGTCTGCCTTCGGCTCAGGGTGTGATCCGCGTTATGGGATCGAGCCCCACATCAGGCTCCTCTGCTATGAGCCTGCTTCTTCCTCTCCCACTCCCCTGCTGTGTTCCCTCTCTCTCTGGCTGTCTCTATCTCTGTCGCATAAACAACAAAAAAAAAATCTTTAAAAAAAAATTAAAAAATAAAATAAAATGCAGATTCTGATTCAGTGGTGGGGCCTGTCATTCTGCCTTTTTTTCTTTTTTTTTTTTAAGATTTATATGAGAGACAGAGCACGTGCGAGCTGGGGGAGGGGCTGAGAGAGAGAGAGAAGCAGACACTGCACAAGTGCAGACCCTGATGACAGTCTGGATCTCACAACCCCGAGACCATGACCTGAGCCTAAATCAAGAGTCCGAGACTCAACCAGCTGAGCCACCCAGGCACCCTTCGTTCTGCATTTCTAAAAAAACAGCCCCAGGTGATGCCAGTGCTGCTAGTCTACAGACCGCATTTTGAGTAGCAAGGACTAGGAGAACTGAAAGAAATAGCTTTGGCCTTGAACCAAAAGATAAAAATAAAGGAGTTGGGGGAGGGCAGGAAGCAAGAAAGTCGAGAAAAGCCTATGACAAGCCAAATTTAGTAACATGAGACCTAACATTTAGCTATTAACAGTACCCTATGGTTTCTTCCCCCTACCAAAAGAGTTGCCATAAGATAAAAAGATAATTGAGCTCTTGAGAAACAAAAGTAGTGAGAGAGATATACTGAAGAAGTATACGAGAGGGACCCAGGAGAATAATTGCAGAACAAGCCACCTCTTCCCTCAGTAGTTAGTATAAATATTTAAAAACGAGTAAAATCAGCTGGAGCGCTTCTTTGATGAGCTGTTTGTTGCTTTTTTAACATTCACTCATTTGGTGCTGGCCTCTGATATGGTCTTCCAGAGTACAAAGAAAAAAATGCTTAAAGTACCTAAAATATGTTCTTAAACTTTTAGCCCTCTAAAATCTTCCTATTCTTAATAACTAAGTTATCAAAGGTAGATTCGGGAATTCCTAGCAAAATTAATTTAAACTTATGCTATTAACTCATCATGAATTCTTGAGCTACCAAAAAACCATCCCCTTCCCAAACACAAGTACACAAGTCTAATTCAGCACTGTCCAACAGAAATGTAAGACAGGCCGTGCACGTAATTTTAAATTTTAAATTTTCTGGTAGCCACATTTTTAAAAACTTTCTTAATTTGTAGAAATCTTTTAAAACTAGATGAAACTCATTTTAATAATATACCTATTTCGGTCAATATATGTATTATCATTTTAAGAGTACTTTTATAAATTATTAATAGGTATTTTAGACTGTTTCATCTAAGTCTTTGAAATCCACTAGAAACAACACACGCCCATTGTGCTACTCTACAACATCATACACATGCAGTGATTAAAGTTAAAGGCAGTTCTTCTAAAACAAAAGGTATGTGTAATGGAAAAATCTCTTATATTGATTGCCTCTGGTTTGTGGGGTTTTTTTTTACTTAAAGAAATTAAAATTAAATAAGATTCAGTTCCTCAGTCACACCTGCCACATCTCAGTGTTCAACAGCCACGTGTGGGTAGGGCCTGTATTGAATGGCGCGAGCCGACACCCATTTACCATGGCACGCTAGCTGGGCCAAGGCCTGCGCTCTTACCTTTCAGCAGCCGTTCCTTGAATCACCTCATACACAAAAACCCCAGCACTCACATCAGGGAAATCGGGATCTTGCCTTTTCATCTCTTGAAGAAGGCTAAGAAAAGTGAGAAATGTTTTCCCAGAAGGTTAAGAAACACAATGAATTCCTCACCTGAGCCCTGGTCAAAGCCTCCAACTCAACAGGTACTCTTATGTGTTCAACTCAAGGTCCCAGGAGGCCGGTGAGGATTCCATCAAGCCGGTCACAGTTGTTCCTCCTTGGGGGTGGCCCGGTTCTCTACCAAAGCCCGGAACCACCGGACATTATAAAATATAGCCACAGTGAAAGAAGCTACCATGTGTACCACAAATACTGATGCAGGCAAAGCACAGAGACCTGCCCTGTGACAACAGGGCCCTACACCCACAAAAGTAGCTGGCTGTAGTCCACATGCTCTACATTCCCGTTAAGACCATCCAGCTCTGCCTTTGGCTTCTGAAAAACAACCCAGACACATTGAAACCCATGCTTACTTCATAGTGACAGGCAGCATTCGCAGACCGAGATACTTCTTCTGTGAAAGAGACTTTCCTGGAAAGGAAAGTTATAGGGTGTTACTAACAACAAAACTGCTTCCCTTTTGGCAGAGCTTAAAAGACAACAAGTCACGGAACATCCTTACTATTATTGTAACTGCCCTTTCAGGCTGTCAGCCATGAAAACGTGCTTCAGAGAACTTTTGTCACTAGCACAGACACTCCTCCCATCCACCTCCCATCTCCAGCCCATGGGCTTCCTTTCTGCCATAATTCACATATTTCTGGGTACAACACATGCCTGGCTTAGTGCCTAGTTCACCCATATTGCCACCCAAACCACCATGATAAGAGCTGGCTACCAGTGACTCAGTATTCTATAGAATCCAAATGGCGGTCCCCAGAACAGATGGAGGACTCCTGAAAAACACCACAAAGAGGGGAAGAAAAAGTCCTAACTCCCCTTACCTTTCAACTGGCGCTCATGGAATTCTGCCAAGAACTGTCGAATTCGATCTGAGGGAATTGCGAAGGAGATTCCCGCGGTCACCTTCAACGTATTTATGCCAATCACATCACCATCCTGGCAAGGGAGGAGACATCATTCAGTCGCCAAGTCATGCAAACTGATCAGTACAAAACCAGGACCAGCAGAGGTGGGAGTGATGCTAGTCACTGAGGGTCAGAGCACAGAGAGGCTAGAGGAAAGGGGACTTCCACACAGAGCAGTGGATGTTACCTTACAGGACACACACTGTGGTAGGAAAGGGGTGAGGAGAGCCTACCCATGTGCAAATCCCTGCTGAGGACTTTTTTTTTTTTAAGTCTTGAGTTCATTTTTTCCTTCGTCAAATGATTTTAAAAGTGAACCACAGTTTGTATTTTGACACAGATAAGAGGACAAGGAGTACTTGTCTTTTCTCCTCAAATGACACTAAAAATAAACATGGGAAAGGCAAAAAGCTGTTGGGTTTTCAGCAACACTTCAGTGGAACTCTTCAGAATTAGCTAATGGACCTCAGAGAACAAAGCTCTATGAGGCCAAAGCTATGAAATGGGAAACACTTTGTTCTTCATGCACTTCATCACCCTTTAGCCTTTGTTGGGTAATGGGAAGGGTAAAAAAGAGACTTCTCATATTAAAATACGTATCGTAACTCGTAGGTCTGGAGTGTGGCCTGACAATCTGCATGTCACCCCAGCTCTAGTAAAGTCATTGTCTTTTTTAAAATTTTATTTATTTGAGAGAAAATGAGAGAGAGAGAGAGAGAGAGCGTGAGCACACACAGAGGGAGAGGGAGAAGCAGACTCCCCACCAATCAGGGAGCCCAACAAGGGCCTTGATTCCAGGACCCTGGGCTCATGACCTGAGCTGAAGACAGACACTTAACCGACTGAGCCACGCAGGTATCCCTAGTAAACTCATTGTCTACTAGAGAAAGCAGGCACGAGAAAATTGCATGAGTAACATTACTGTGAGAAAATGAGTGCTCAGTAATTTCACATATAGTTCATCCTCCAAAAAGCAAGTGTAATGTGTAAAGAACCAAAAACAAGCAGCCCAAAGGGACTCCGCATGATCAGACTGTGTGTCAAACAGCATTGCACTTTCTTATGTTTTCACAGGTATTTGACCAACTAGGCACTCTCACGTTTCCAGGAGAGATGCTGAATCACATTTAAGGATTAAATACATGACAGAGTGATGGATTCTCACTGTGGCTCTTCTCTATCAGGACTAAAAACCCGAACAGACCACGTCATGGGGTTAGCATTTTGGGAGGAGGGACAGTTCTTCACATGCAGCAGCAGGCGGTCTTCAAGGGAGACGTTACGTAGCACAGTCGGTCATCTGACATATATTTTAGTTTAGTCCCCAGGCTTTTGTAAACTACCCAAAACAGAAAGCATGGCGAAGAGATGTCAATAAGCGGAAGTCGACCCTGGCACCCTCAGCTGGATGAGCTCACGTGCCATGTGATAAAGGATGGTAAATCCACCACAGATCTTAAATCTTTGCTAACCCTTCACTTGAGATGCAATAATAGAAAAGCATCCTGCCGCAAATCTCTACACAAGAGTGACACCCTACTTTGCGTCATCAGTCTTGCAAAGTTTGGAAGAGACATGAAACAGCAAGGAAAGTGGCCACTTACCAAGTTCACCAGAGGGCCCCCAGAATTGCCGTGCTGAAGACAGAATTCGAAAAAGTCATCAGTGCTTTTCTGCTTGTCATTTATACGTAGCTCCCAAAGAGGTTTACCAAAAGCAGCCTGCTCTGGTGAGCCCTGTTCCCCTTAGGCAGGCAAAGCCGTGCGCCCGTCATCACCAACACTGAAGTCAGTGCAGGTAAAAGGACCCCCACCTTCTACAGCAGGGGTGACCTCTATGACAGACCCTAAGAGACTGCCCAATATCATGGATGTCAATGATCACATCAACTGAACTCTAACAACATGGCATTCCATCCCCCCAGTGAGGATCTGACTGAACTCTGGACAGCCCCAACAGGCCAAAGGAAAAAGAAGGCCTGACATCTTCTCACTGTCTTGCCAGTACCTTATGGGCTGAGGATGACCCTCCCAACTGACTTACATTAATTATGGCATCCGTCTGGATATAGTCCATGTCTGAATCCTTCAGCCCCAGCTCTCTGCCCCCTCGCTGTGTACTGCTGACAATTCCTGCGGTCGCTGTGTTCTGCAGAGAAAACGGGCTGCCCAAGGCCACCACAAACTCTCCAGCCCGCAGGTCAGAGGACCTTCCCAGCAGCAATACAGGAAGGTCAGTCTGCACACAGCCAGGAGGGATGGGAAGGACAGAGAGGTGAAGAACAAATCAAGAATAGAATCAACCAGTATTTGTGTACAACACACATATGACATGGTCTCTATCATTTGGGCGCTTACAATCCAAGAATCCCCCACCACTCACATAGGTTCTACAAGCGCCTGATGCTTCTTCCTCAAATTCCAGCAACCACCAACCTCTCACTTGGTGAGATGACCAGGATGATCTCTAAAATCTAAAATTATTGCTTTGTAGAAATTACTGTAACTAAAGGACCAGTGAAGTCATTGATGAACATACACTGACATTAGCAACTTACTTAGCACTATACCAGCTCAAAATTTTATTTTTTTAAGATTTTTTAATTTATTTACTTGAGAGAGAGGGAGAGAGTGAGAGAGAGCAAGCAAGTGGGCGGGGGGGGGGGCAGAAAAAGAAGCAGACTCCCCACTGAGCAGGAAGCCTGACATGGGCTCTATCCCAGGACCCTGAGATCATGACCTAAGCTGAAGGCAGACGCTTAAAGACCGAGGCACCCAGGCACCCCCCGCCCCAGCTCAAAATTTTATAGTCAAAATTAAACCACAAACAGAAAGGAGATCACCCAGAACAGTGCTTCTCAAATTTTAATGTGCACACAAATCACCTGGAGATCTTATTAAAATGCAAATTCTGACTCAGTAGACCTGGGTGGGATCTGAGATCCTGTATTTTTAAAAAAATCTTTCTCAGATAATGTCAACGCTGCTGATGTGCAGACTAGCCTTTGTGTAGCAAGGACCTCAGAGCATTCCTCGGCAGCTCTGAATCCATTGCAATCATTCCTAGTATTGTAAGGCAAGAGGAGAAATAAGTTTCCCAGAAGCAGCATCGGTTGAAGAAGGAGGTAAAGGAGGCTGGATAGTTAACAGAAATTGTTAGGGCTATACAGATAGGCATAGAAAAAAATAAAAGTGAAAAACAGAGAAAAAGGACCCTAGAAAAGAGCATATACCAGGTAAAAAAGATGTGGTGTGGGAATGGGGTGGAAAGGAAAATATCAGCAAATTGATGGAAATCCCCAGATGCACAGACTGATTTGGCCCTTGCATACTCACATTTGGCTCAATCTTAATCAGTGCAAGATCCAATTTATGGTCAATGTCCTTGACAGTGGCCTCATACTGGACCCCACTCTGGAGCTCCACCTGGATCCGCTGCTGGTTGCTGAGGACATGGGCATTGGTAACAATGAGCCCATCCTCAGACACTATGAACCCAGAGCCACTGGATGCAGGAATATCCTTGCCGCTAAGAGGCGACCTGTCCCAGCAAGACAACAGCATAAGCAGAGGGCAGGAAACTCAGGGGATCCATCACAGTTTGGGGACATGGAACCTCTCATTTATCAAATATATCTCCACCACAGTTTTCTCAGACATTTTACTATCCCGTCTGTGTTTTCCCTCTCTCCATGTATAACAGGACTCTGCATGTTCAGGGTCCTGGCCATCTCTTAGGAACATGACTGAGAGCTGATTCCAACTCTACTTTTCCAGGGACGACCTCTCCCCTCCTTCAGCGCTGGTCAGAGCAGCAACCCTCTGCTTCAGAGAGAGGCCTAACCTAATCCTACTACCGCGCGCAAACGTGTACCTGGTGCCACGTTACTGAGGACCCAGGCAGGGCGGGAGTCCAAGTCTGGTTCCGGCTTAGGTTCCACTACTACCTGGTCTCGTGACATAGGATTTCCTTCCAGGCAAACGAGGAGCCTGAGCAAGATCACCATCAGGATTCCTTCTAGCTCTTACATCTGACCTTCGATTTTGTCCGCGAGAGATGAGAGGGAAACCCCAGACACCGACGTGCAGAGCTGCAGCAGCCCAGATACGGAAGTCACAATCCCTACGCTTCCGCTCTTTGGCTAAACCACCCCGAACAGATTATTCAACCTGTGTGAGCCGCGATTTCCTCACAGCGGGTCTTATGACTAAATGATGCCTGCCTGGAAAGCGGTAGCTCGGTTCCCGGAGCGGGCAGGCACTCAGAAACAGTCCGCCAGGGTAGCTGGCGGCCTCCTCCTGCCTCCTTTACCTGCGGAACAGCTGCAAGTGAACCACAGACGGCGCCACCTTCTCCACCACCTCCGCGATGAAGCTGTACTTGCTTCTGAGTGGGCCCACACTCCTGGTCCCTGTGAAGAAATGCTCCATTCTTGGGGGCGGTAGGCGCCCCGCTGCTTGGCCGCATCAGGTGTCATACCCCAATTCTCCCGATCTCTCTTCTCCTCCTCTCTCCTCTCCCTCCCCTTCCTCTCTTCGGTCTCCCCTTCGTATTCACTGCCACCCCGCAAGGATACGCCTTGAGGGAACCAGACTTGTCGTCCCAGGTGGAAAAGAGAGAAAGAAAAGAAAAAGGGAAGACGGCATTCAACAGGCCTGGGGAGGCAAGTGGGGAGAAACCACATGGGAACTGGTAAGGAGACACCTAAGAAGGAAAGAAAACTGGGAACAAGGAGTTGAATCCGGAGGCAAAGGCGGGAAGAGCCGGCGGCGAACCGCGCGACTGGGGTGCGCTGCCTGGGGGAGTTGCGAGCAACCGGAGCGCGCGCGCCCAGCGCTCACCTCGACCCGCGCAGTCGCCCTTCAGGACCGGCACNCGACCGCCGCGCAGACGCGGCAGCAGCGGCAGCGATCGAGCACCGGCGTCGACCCAGCGGAGCAGGTGGGCAGCGGGGGGCAGCGCGTGGGCTCGCAGACCGCGGGACAGCGCAGCAGAGCCCTGGATCTCCTGGCCTTGACTCTGGGCACAGGCAGCGGGAGCAGCAGCCACAGAAGGAGGAGTTGTCCCAGCACAGCCGGCCGCAGCAGAGATCTGGTCATCCTGCCCCCTTCCTTCTTCACTTTCCAATTACTTTGGACCTAACTGCTGGAATGAGCAACACTTTCTCCCGGCCAGGGTGCCGCCTTTGTCAACCCCCTGGGCTTTAAGGGGCAGAGCCTGGCAGAGCCTGGCAGACCTCTACACACACACACACACACACACACACACACACATACACATACACGCGCGCAGGCACACATCCCCCACCACCCGTCCCCGCCCCAGGGCCAGGTCCACCCCCACGAAACGAAGAGAGGTCCCCAGCCTTGCCCTGTGCAGGCACCTTCCTCAGGAAGCCCAGAAAACCAATAATGGGGCAGACGGACAAGAGAGATCACCCACCCACGGACAGAAGGTCAGCGTTAGGAAAACACATGCCATATTTCAGTATTTCACATGGTTTTATTACAAAACAAGCAACAAAACAGTTTTAGAAAATTATATTTTGCTACATACCAATTAGGCGATCACATAAAATGAGAAGCATAACAGTTTCCATGCACTCAAGCTCAGTGCTTACAGTGAGTGCATTTCACAGCTGAAACATACTGGTTCAAAACACAAAATCATGCCACACCTTCATAAGCAGTGGGGAAAGAGGTCAAACAGTATATTTTTGCTAATATTAGCTTTATTCAAATTCTACTTAGCATGAGTGACTGTAACTGCTGCAGGCAATAACATAGAGAAAAAAGGAGTAAGAAAAAAAAAGTGATGTTGGTAGAAAGGATTTACTAAACTGTCCATTTTTGACATGTTCAAAGTTTACAAACAAAGCTCATTTGGGAAACTCAATTTCCAAAATGGTGTTACTGGTCAACAGTGAAAACAAACATCAAATTCCACCGCTCAACTATTGAATCTATTTAGGTCCTTTGAGCCCATATGAGAGCACAGTTATATTCAGCAAGGGGAAAAAAACCCTTTTGCTTCATATGAACTACAAAGCTGGACCTTACCTCTGTTCTTTCTCATGTGAGTGAGGTCAGCATTCTATTCAGAAATAAATGTATAACCTCCAATATTTTGAGCTGAGTCTACTCTACACCTTAGTAGCTTTATGGTGTCTCACAGGATGCAAAAGGTCAAACAATGTTTACCAACCACCAACTGACCTTGAGTAAGCAAATCCTTAAGCTCTCAAGAATAGTGGATGGTAAATAGTTCAATTATAGAGAAGACCACCTGTAATACTGTTACACAAACTGAGTCAAGACCACTTCAATAGTCTTATGAAAACAGCACAACTCAAGAGGGTTTTTATTCCACAAAGAAAATGCAGTACATTTTTGGTTCCTTTTTTTTTTTTTTTTACCTCAGATTTATTCCAGAGCCTATACATTTAACTACTAACCTGTACTGCATCCTGCCCTGTTTTTTTTCCATCTGGTTCCATATACATTTAAAACCAAATGCTTTTGACTATATATGCACTATCTTTGGCTCACATATGTAGTGACATTAAAAAGTTGTGATGTGAAATTGGCCAGAAGGTAAGAAATATGGACACAAAAGGAATTCTGAAATAAGGTTTGGGAATGAGAATCCTTATAGACTTTGCTGAAGATAATTCTATTTATCTGGTGTTGGAACTACATTAACAATATTCCCACTTGGTATTCCCAAGTATATGCCAACTAGAGTCCTTGTTTTTCTCTATCATAATAATATAATCTAGATGTATAAGTATGTTTAACACATTCTTAAAATAGAGCCTACTGAAGTAAGAAACATATTAGCTTACTCTAACAGCCAATTAATTTAGCAGTAGTATTCTAGCAGAGAGTTTATTTAACAAAAGAGAAATGGGTGCATTTTCACAGCTTAAACACGAAAAATGACAGCTTGCATGAGTAAGGGAATGTTTAAAGGGATCTCAAAATTTCCTAACTTATTTTTGTTAGTGCAATATCACTTATTGTGTACTTTCTTTGACCTAGCCAAAGAATTTTCTTGAGGAAAATCTGAAGATGAAACCAGAGACAAGGAGCTTTAAGGATCTAAAATGACTACTTATCAGGCTACTTGAAGCTGTAACCTCAGTCACTCCTAAATAACTCCCAGACCACTGATTTCTGAGGACAACAGTCTACAAGAGTCTGCAAAAAAGAGGAGAGAGAGAGAGAGAGAGAGTTATCCAGTACTAGATGTCTTTTTTTCTACCAGGACCACTAGGCCAAACAATTTAAGTAAAGAATAGCTCCAATGCAGTGCAGTCAAGAAAAGTTCTCAACATGACATAGACTTCAAGGGAATTACACTGCCTGGAAGGAACATAGATTCCCCTCAAGCCCCTAAGGATTTCTGATGACACGTTTCTGCCTCTGTATTAGGTCTGGACATAAGGAAGGGGAAGGGACGGACTTAGGTAAAAATGCATCTCTCGGTATCTACCTCTAGTCATTAATTTTTAATTTAAAGGTAATTAACTGATCTAGCTGAAAAAAGGCATAGACAGAAATTAGTTTTTCTCTCCCTTTAGGGAACCCTGATAAGTTAGCAGTTCACCACATAAGTTGGACAAATTCTCCCAGGGACCCTTCTTGTCAAATGAAAGAAGGTACACCGAAGAATCTGGGTGGGAAATGCAACCTATGCTCTTCTACTTGGGAAATCTTGAGTCAGCAATGCAGCCTCTAAATCAATGTTACTATGCAGAGTTTCTATTTTATTAAAAATATAAATACCTCTCAAGACTATCCTTGTATCTCTTCACTGTTAAGTACATGGAACCTTACCAGGTTATAAGGTTTGATCATGCAAATACACAAGGCTTCATTCAAAGGGCAACAGAAAAAGTAGAAAGCAAATCTGCCAGGGTATATAATATACAGCACTTAAAATTAGACTAATATCAGCCCATTGAAGAGAGCTATGAAGTAAGGATTCAAGAAATCTGTGCTAAAACTGACCTTTTCTTCTGTCTGGAAAACACGGATCAGGAAAGTTTATCTGGATGAAGTTTATCTGGATGTCCGTCTTTTCCCAGCCCCTGCTCTAAAGCAATTCTAACATTCTAAAATAGAGATCTGATCTCTCACACAAGGGAATTATCCTACACTTATCAACCCTCTGAACTTCCAAATAACACCATAGCAATGGAAATGTCTGCTCTATTCTCAACAGTCATAACTTTTAACACTGATAAACCCATCCCCAGGGCCTGACACAGAAACTGGGTGGGCAGGTCTATCACTGACGTTGACATTATTTGGGGTCATAGACAAGAACAGAATAATTCCCAAAATTGGCTAATACACTGAGGTTGAATGTTTCCCCATACCTTACACGAGATCCCTATTCCCCTATGGAGGTCCCCTGGGAGGATCTAGCCTCCTAGACATTCTGAGAGCTACCTGCCAGCCCCCAGATTTTAACGCCTCTTTTCAGAATGTAACCCAGGCAAGCCAGCTGGGTTAGTTACCACCTTCCTACTTCACAGTCAGACCTCAGCCAATAAATAGGAATTGGATAAACCAGATGACTGGCCCAAGATTCTGTGCCTGGCCTGGAACATAAAGGAAGAAACTACAACTAGGACAAGGAAATAAAACTTGGTTAGGAATGAAATTGCACTCCCAACCTCCTCTCACCAAGAAAACCTTAAGGCAGTCAAAGCAGAGGCAACGTGCTCTCCACTGAGTGTGCCTACAGGTCTAACGTAGTGAGTTTCCAAGTTAAATACACTGCATTGATATTGAAAAAAAAAAAAAAAAAACACCAAACAGGCCTGCTGGATGGGCCCCTCCCACAGAGCATCCACAGGAATATGAGTGCCAGAGGGTCTCTGACGGTCATCCAAAACGTAGGGAAACTGAGTCATGGCCTCCTTTTCTTGAGTCCTCCCCCCTCCCAGGTCACTATGCCCTATCACACATCAGAAGTCCGTATGCTCTCGTCATCAAGGCTGAACAGAAATGGTTTCTCCTTGGGGTGCTGGGGCTCCGACCTGTGCCTTATCCGGGAGCTGGGCAGCACCCCAGAAGTACTACTCTCCCCAAGTCGAGGCATGAACAAAGAGTCCCCGGGAGTCTCTTCAGCTGGAAGCACCTTGTCCCCCGCCTGGGGGACTGGGGTCCAGGGTTGCCAGGAGGAAGCCACAGAGGGAGCTTTGCATAGAGCTTTTTTCTCTTCCACAGGTAGCCGCCCCCTGCACAGGACAGAGTTGGGCCCCCCTGAGAGGCTGGAGCTTCCAGAGCGAGTCAAAGAGATGGATCTAGAAAAGGACATATCCTACAAAAATACAAGGGAAGAAAAAAACCAAAGGAAAATAAGGCCTTTCCTGACAATGTTTATCCCAAAGTCCCAGGAAGAACACCCTCCCAGGATCACCACCTCAGAGGCCCCAAGGCACTTGTCTGCGGAAATCAAGTATGACCAACAGAATTCACCCCAGATGCGTCGAGGTCTGCCTACGCAGGGAGACGTGTAGAGCACATCACAGACTCCGTCTCTTTACCCAACCCTGCCTCACCTCTTTCCAACAACCAAAAAAAACAAAAAATAAAACTTTGTACCTAAATCAGTAGAAAGAAAAACACACATGACAGCCTCAGGCTTCACCTGCCTCCAGGGACAGACCGCTTGGCTGCTTCACCACATAAAACCTGCCCACCCAAAGAGACTTCATCGCCAAGTTGACAGTGACCATGGACCAGAAAGGAAGTGACTTACTCTGGGGTGGCACTTGAGGGCCTGGACAGCGGCCCCGATCTCCTTGATCCAGCTGTGCATGTCTTCCGGACTGTCCGCCTGCAAAACACCACAGCACGTATGGAGCAGTCAGTGTTTGGCACCATGACTTCAGCTCTCAAGTCTGTGATTCAATTCTAAGTTCATAAAATCACACCATTAGACCTGGACAGATCCCAGAGATCACGTAGTGCAGTGGCTCTCAGACTCTTGAGGACATTTGTTTCCTGCAAACTCATCTTCAACTCCCCATAAATAAAACCGCTCCAAGTGGAGCTGCCGGGCAGTGAGGCCGAGGCCATCCCAGCTAAAGCCCCTCACCCTCTCCGGAACACAACTGGCCTGGCCTAGCCTCCCATTTTACAGAAAAGGGAAATGAGGCTCAGAAAGCCCAAGCTCAACGCTCAGGGTTGGCCTGGATTCCAGTTCTCTTGACTCCCAACGTAGGCATCTTTCTACCACAGCTATCCAAACAGAATAATCCCTTTTTCAACTCCAGCCCCGCTAAAGCCAAATACTCTGCAAATCCTCCAAGATATATATTATCTCCAGGAACAAGGCTTCCCTCAGAGCACAAGGGACCTGGGTCTGTCCAGACTCCATCCAGGCCTGGAGAGTTGGGAGACTCGGAGCACCAAGCTTATCAACCTGTAGGACACCGCGGAGCCCGTTAGAAAGTGTGCCGCCCAGAAATACCTACCAACCCCAGAAGGGGGCAGCAGTGGCTCTATGAAGAAAGGAAGGAAAATCAAATGGCCAAAGCAGCAGCAGGTGGAGCTCTCCAAATTCTCAGGGCCTTCCAGCTTTACAGGGGTTGAGTTAAAGTGAACCTACCAAATGTTTACTGTGGCCCTCCTCAGTCTTACATGTGGCATCAGGTGCCAGGCCAAGGGACCTGGCACCAAATCCCTGACCTCCAGAAATTTCCATTTGTTCATCTCTCTCTGCTCCCTTTGCCTTCCCCTAACAGTCTTACCCAACATCACAAGTGTGCACCTGTGTGCCTATAAAAGGTATATGTAAAGGACACACTCCAGCCCACAAAATTCTCCACATAGGCCCCTTGCTTTCCCCATCCCCCAAAGGATTCTTTCACGTTGTATTGTATCAGGATAAAATAACTGTTTTTTTTAAATCCTCAAACTGGCATTCTTATCCCTTTCTGTCACCCCAAACAAACCCTCATTAGTTAGGTGTGTGCAGAAGATACTTAGAAAAGAAATGGTTTCAGGGGCCCCTGGGTGGCTCAGTCGGTTAAGCACCTGCTTTCTGCTCAGGTCATAATCTCAGGATCCTGGGATCGAGCCCCATGTCCCCTGCTCAGCAGGGGAGGCTGCTTCTCCCTCTGCCTCTGCCCCTCCCCCTGCTTGTGCATGCACGCACACACGCTTGCTCTGTCTCTCTCTCAAATAAATAAATGGAATCTTTAAAAAAAAAAAAAAAGAAAAGAAACAGTTTCACATGCTGGCACACTGGGTTAAGCAGGTATTGTAACAAGGTGAACGCCTCTCTCACATGCTAGAGCTGCAAATTTACCTGTATTCTCTCTCCCCTGGGCTTTCCCCAGTTGTGTGACAACCTGGTGGTTGGTTTACAGGACAAGCTGTCCAAGAATCTTCCAGAAGTTATTTTACTAATCTCAGGGCTAGCCTGTTCCACAAGTAGAACCACTGGGAAAATGCAATGAACTTACTTAGTAAAGCAGTTTGAACAGAAAGGACTTCTGACGTATTAGTTACTGTTGTTATTATCATTATTACATGAGGGACACGAATGAAGCCTTAAATTCCAACACTATATATATACAGTGATTATATATATATCCAACACTATATATATATATATATATATATATATAATCACTAGATAGATAGATAGATAGATAGATAGATAGATAGATAGATAGATGTTAACTGGCCTCTCCCTGAGATTTTTTTTTCTCAGTTTCCTCATACTCAAACTGCAGATAATTCCTGCCTAAGGATCAAACCGTCCAGATCAAATAAGATAACCTATTTGGCTACTTTTAGTTGAATGAGATGGAGGTCATTAAATTGTCCACTAGTAGAAAAGCATTTCCCAGAGATTTTCCTTCTAGGGGGACAGATGATTTGGTAGGGGGAAATGTCAGAAGACCAGGAGAGATGGAGATGGCAGCTGAGGGAGAGATAAATGTCTCCCACATCATACAGGAGGTCCAGCATTTTCATGAAACACAGACAGAAACAGACACATGAAACAGACTGTACAATCCCCATGACAACAGTTTCCAGGGCTAGTAAGTGACTTCTACCCCTTCCACCACCCAAGCACAACAGAGCACCCCCCACGTCAAATGTTGCTCCACAAGCCACAGGCCACCTATCTGACCGTCCTTCGAGACCCCACCAACACCCTCGTACGTCTCTCCAGGAACCTACCACACCAAGAGCCCAGCAGTCTTCACCCCAACCTCCATCTAGCAAGGAGCCACTGAGTAAGAGAAAACTATGTACCAACTGACTTAACATCTGGGGAGTCAGACACAAGAATCAAAATCCTCTAAAACACATTTAAATTGTTTCCAGTTCCCCTCTCATATACGTAATGCTGCTATTCACACCTTCGTGCAAAAAGCTTTTTTTCATTCTTACAATTCTTCAGCTCCTGGGAAAATTACTAAAGAATATGCATTCTTTGAAGGCTCTGGTTACATCTGGCCAGAGAGATTTCTGGCCAACAATATAGATTTCACTTGCCACCAATATATTATTTTTTTATGTACACACTTGTATTATAATTTTTTGTAAAGTATTATAATTTTTTAAGTCTTTGCTTATGATGGGCAAAAAAATTAAATCTCTGTCTTAAAACATTTAGTAATTAATAAAGATGGAAAGTGTTTGCTAACTATATTTTTTCTCCAATTCTCTAATCCTGCTTAAGGACATTTTCTGTCAGATAACCTATAGAGTTAACCCAGCCGGGAGGATAGTAATAATAAACGTTAGTAAGCATTATTTTCATGTTTAACAAATGTTATTTTATTTTTTTTTTATTTTTTTTTATTTTTTAAAGATTTTATTTATTTATTCGACAGAGATAGAGACAGCCAGCGAGAGAGGGAACACAAGCAGGGGGAGTGGGAGAGAAAGAAGCAGGCTCATAGCAGCGGAGGAGCCTGATGTGGGGCTCGATCCCATAACGCCAGGATCACGCCCTGAGCCGAAGGCAGACGCTTAACCGCTGTGCCACCCAGGCGCCCCTACAAATGTTATTTTAAAATATTATTCAGGGGGTGCATGGGTGGCTCAGTTGGTAAAGCATCTGACTCTTGATCTCAGCTCAGGTCTTGATCTCACGGTCGTGAGTTCAAGCCCTGTGTTGGGCTCCACACTGGGCATGGACTACTTAAAAAATAATAATAAAATAAAATAAAATATTATTCAAATAGAAAAGCAGATATTGTGACAAGAATGAGAAGAAAGAGACTATCACTTTATTGAGATCATAATTATAATCTCTATTAGTAGTTTTAGAACTGGGGTTCACTGGCAACAAAAATTCAGTGAAACCTTAAAAACTGTATGCAAACATATGGTGTATATGTATGTTTATCTCTAATGGAAAGCCTGTGCTTAGCTCTCATCAAAAACCCCAAAATATCTTAAAACAACATCACAAAGGTGAACCAGAGGTAAAAAAAACAGCGCTGAGTCCACACACCATATGATGAATCATGAAAAGTCTAAAAAGATGTTTAAAATTCAGTAGAACAAAAAGGGAAGTGTCACACTCATACCTTCATCTCTTCCTGCTGTGCTTAAATGTGGGCATTTGTTTCTGGTGCTTGGTTGGAAAGAAAAAGTAGGGTTTCTGTCCTTGAGAACAGTTTTTGAGGTGAGAGGAACAAAGGGTATTTAAAAAGGAATCATGGCAGTCTGAGGTTTGTTATAGTCCAATGAGCTTTTTTACTGAGCACCTGCTATGAACCCAGTACCGTAACAGATGCAAGGGTTTGAAGCAGTGAATTCCAGAGGTCGTCAGTAACAGGCCTCCAGTACCTACCAGGGTGGCTTCTGCTGCACTGTCCAATATTTGTAGGATGTTCCTTTCCCCTTCTACTCCCCACCTCTGCACTGCCCCCCCCTTCCCAACCGCCAATAATCCGCCCTCTCCCCAGGACCCAGTCCCATCTTTAGACACAGCCCAGCCACATCCGATTGCCTAGGCTGTGTGCCACATAGTTCTAAGTGATGTCATTCACCCTATAGTCTAAATTAAAACAGTAAGTATCCAAAGAGTTCTAGCCCAACAGTGTGCAAGTCACATTGGAGCCCTCTTATTACTACTATTATCCTGACATAGCCCACTAGTTCTGACAACTGGGCTTATGCCAAGTTACCCAAACCAGCCTGCACTACATTTCTCATCTGGACTAACTAAATCCCCCAACCTAATAACCCCTGACCTTCTATGACCGGGAAATGGGGAAATGGGGAGCCCCACATGCCTTGTATTCCAAGGACTGAAATCTCATCTTGAACCCTTGCCCAGGACTGAGAACCGTCCACAGGCTGATAAGTGTGCTGACTCCCCAAGCTTAGATACCTGATTACTGCCAGATCCCGGATCTTGGTCACCACGATCCACCTGCCATGACAGCCAGTCCCTCCAAGCTGGTTTCTCCTGGTCGTCCACGGCCACATGCTCTATCTTGGGCTCTGCACCGAGCTGCTTTTATTTTTTTTATGTACTTTTTTCCATTTAAATTCAATTAATTAACATATGACGTATGATTGGTTTCTGAGGTAGAGTTCAGTGATCCATCAGTCTTATATAATACCCAGTGCTCATTCCATCACACACACCCCTGAATGTCCATCACTCAGTTACCCCAACCCCCTACCCCCTCCCCTCCAGCACCCCTCAGCATGTTTCCTATGATTAAGAGTCTCTTATGGTTTGTCCCCCTCTCTGATTTCATACCAAGCTGCTTTCAAACAACACAAGTGAGTAGGTCCGGCTCCACAGTTCACCGGGTTTATGATCTCGAACAAATAATTTACCTTCAGACACTCCGTTTCCTCATCTGTCACATGGAGATGGCCTCAGAGATTGCTGAGAAACTAAGCGATATGCTGCCTGTAAGCACTGTGTCTGTCACAACTGAGTGTCCAACAAACGGTAGCGTCCCAGGGTTCAAGTTCTATGTCAGCGTGACACAGAAGGCATAGGGGACAGAAGGTAAATGACCAACTTCTTGGTGGTTGGACGCCAGCCCCATTCTCTCGCCCAAGCCTCTGCCCTGTTTGCTCTGCCTACAGCTCTCTGGTCCAGCTTCCCCTAATACGGTGTATACATGCTTCTTTCAGGCAGAGTGACTGAACATACACCAGGAAGCAGGTCAGAATTTTGCCAGTGTGGCCTGGTGGAGAACGCTGCCAGCACCAAACTGTAGGAGTCGTCATACGCTTTTACCCTTTGCGTGAAACACAGTTTTTACTTGGAACAGATGACTGACGAACTGCCAGTCGAACTTATTCAGACTTAGGGATATGGTGGACTCTGTCTCAAAAATGAATGAAATGAGTCCATTTAGTCAAGCAAAATCATGAAAGTTTTGTGGTTTGTTTTTTTTTTTGCAAATGACGAATTTTGAGCTTTCTGACTAAATTAGAATTCCAAAAACTGGTATCCTCCTCCATAAGCTTGACAGCTTTCTGTACTTAACAACTTTGTTGATGATGATCTTTGTGGTGATATTAACAAATGTGATTTTTTGATATTATATAATAAAATGTGTCAACATTTGGAAGATCCGCGTACCCCCATGGGACCATTATTTTCCTAACAACCAGGGCACGCAGTTACAAAATCATCCGTTGGTAAAAAGGATCCGTTCAAAGTGTAAAACTGACTAGTGGATTTTAGTGTAAGAGTTTGAAAGTCTATGGATATTGATATCGGCTTCCAATTCTACATCTAAACATGACGGAAATACCATTTGTCAAGTTTTGATATAGAATCAAAGAAAAATATCCACAATTATCTGAAAAAGCTATTGAAATATTCCTTTTTTCCAAATACGTATCTGCATGAGGCCAGATTTTCTTCCTATCTTCAACCAAAACAACATATGGCCACAGAGAGAATGAGGGAGCAGATAGGAGGATCCAGCTGTCCTCGATTAAGCCAGCCATTAAAGAGATTTGCAAAAATGTAAAAAACAATGCTACTCTTGTTGCTTTTTTTGTTTTAGAAATATACCTGTTTTTCATAAAATAGTACTTTTGTCAACATAAATGAGTTTTTCGTTGTTATCTGAAAAAAAATAAATACATATTCTTAATGATTTTTACTCTACATTCTTCTCGATTTTCTGTTCTCTTTGAGTTAGGTGCTATAAACAGACTTGTCCATTCACTTATGTGTTTATTTCTTGGTGATGCTAGTGTCCTTTTATCCCAAAAATGTGGGAGCACAAGGCAAAGGAGGGTAGAAATGATGAGAAGCTTCTGGTAAATGTCCACACGCTTCGTTCACAAGTGTTTTGAACGTTGTTTTTGTTATGTTTCCCAAATTGCTCTCCCTCATCCAAAGTTCTTTCCCAGCATAATCTTTCACTTGACAAATACTTATTTCGTACCACCCATGGGTCAGGCACTGGAGGACCTTCATTGCATGTCAACCCAAATGTCCCACAGACACTGTCAGCTCAGAACCCCCAACACGAAGGCTGCCTCTCCACTCACCAATCCCTCCTCCCGTGCTCCCGTCTGAGTGACAGCTGCCATCAGGCACCCTGAGGCCCAGGCCGAACACCCAGCAATCTCCTTACCTCCCCTGGCTCCCCTCACCCCACATTCAACCCACAACCATGTTCCAGAAAATACTCTTCAATAACTTTTAAATTCTCCATCCTTCCTAGTTCAAGCTTCCTTCATCCCTGACCCGAATGACTATGACAGCCGCCAAACTGCTCTCCCTACCTCCTGTCTTACCCTCCATCATCTGCGTCTATACTGTACTGGGCCTGGAAACTCACAGCCCGCACACCAGGAACACGGTCGGGTTGAAGGATATCACCTCCACTTTACAGATGAGGAAAACAAGGCTTGAAAGATCTTTTGCCCCCGTGGTATTTTTAGAAGGCAGAGCTAATAGGGCCACTCCCTGGCTCCACTTCAAGGGGCCTTCACCTTCAGGATAAAGTACGAGCTCTTCGACAAGGGCTATAAGGCCTGGGCCCTCCATATGGGCATCCCAGCCTTCCGTGTGCTCTGTGCTCCTTTTCTCGCCAGGCTTTTCCGCACAGGCTGTTCCTTCTGCCTGGGCCACTCCTCCCCCAGCTGACTCGGTTTAGATGTGTCTTCCTTCAGGAAACCTTCCCTGACTCGCTAAGACGGGGAAGGTGCTCTTTTTATGAGTTCCCATAACAACCACTGCTCACTGTAATGATAGCAGTAACCACACCGGTTTTTCGGTTTTTGGTTTTTTTGTTTTTTATTCCCTCAGCCCCTTCAGCGAGGTTGTTCCATACTTGTAATGCATTTCAGTTCTTTTGTCATCGTCTCCATGCCTGCTGGAACCATCTGACCTCCTAAGTGATTTTTTAAATTCACATATATTAAAGTTTTCTATTCTTTACTCTTACCTTGTGCTATAATGTTCTATTTCATGCATCCGCCACTAAAGTATACAGAATAGTTTCACTGCACTAAACCCCCTCCCCCCAGCGTTCATCTACCCAACACTCCCTCCCCCACTACCCCATCATACTGTTTTCACTGCCTGTTTACTTGACCATCTCTCTCCCTCTGGTTCAGGATCTGTTCTGTTTAACAGTGCCCCCAGTATGAGGCAAAATGCCTGGCATTCTAAGGATACTCTGCATATACCTGTTAAATGCAAGAACTGGAAACTCTTTTGAACCTACAGTTTAAACTGTGTCCCTGAATGACAATGGAACCAGCTCTAACAACCCCAGCAATGCCATCCACAGCAGCCTTATGCTATCTCTTCCCAATGACACAAGCTTGGGTAAATGAGCGGAGCCCACGGAGAGTTAAGGCTGCTAGCACGTCTGCTTGGCTGGGGGCCAGGAGGACCAGCTTGGAGGGGTCAGGATTATGGAGCTGCTGCCCAAGAAAGGTGGAGGAGGGGCCCTGTGGAAGGGATGGCTCTTAGTGGTGACTGACACTTAGGGCAAAGGAAGAGCACGAGGAACCCTGAACAGCCTTGGCTGGGGAGCCCCACCTCTGAACCAACACATTAGGACACCCTCTAGGCCGGAAATGAGGCATTATCATGACACTGTGTGGATCAAGGCATGTTCCAGGGATTGCTAGGCCGGCTCAGATATGGACTTGGCACTGAGAGTCTAGGCCCTGCTCGGGTATCTGCCTTTCTCTCTCCTATGATTTGAGAAAGAGCTGGGAGAGCTCCAAAGCCGTGGGTGGAGGCAGAAGCTTCGGATAGCTGAACTGTCAGAGCCCAAACAATGACTTTCTCTGTGCAGCTGGGCTTTGCACCTGGTGCCTGCACAGGGCCTTCTGAGCTTTTGTCCTTCCGCACACAGAGATGTCCACACAGGCGGGGCTTATAAATACCCTCCAGAGGAGAAGTGAAACCACTGGCTAGTTCTCCTTTTCTCTGCTTAGTTGGCGCCCAGCAGCTGAGAGCAGCTGGTACAAATTCGCATTCCCCAGTTCAGAGGCTCAACCTGCTCTATTTTATGGTCGGGAAGCTTCTGGCAAACATCCTGTTTAGAATAAAATGGGACTCAGACTGACAATTGGGGGCTAAATTTACCCCCTAGAAACTTCAAACAAAATAAAAGAGAAAGCAAAGGAAAGGGCGAGACCTATCAGCACACTATTCACCGAGACACAATACCGAAGTCTTCCCAGAGTGAGTTTTTACCTGTATGTAGAAGGTCCTGGAGCTTGTTATGATTTCAAACAGGTTGTCCCTCATTAAGAGATCACTAGACAAAGAGAAAGAAAGTTACCAGGCATGCGCGCACACACACTGAGGGCTTGATTCATCCTAAGTCGAGGTTCCAGCGCCCTCGACCATATAAAGGGGGCTCCCCGGTCATTCCTCCTCCAGTCTCTGCCTCAAAAAACATGAGGGGGTCTCCTCTAGCTTCACTTCCTACCAGCACAAGGAGGCTTCACCATCCTGGGAAACCCCACACCTACACCCCACCACCAGTTCTAAGTAGATAAAGCTTCTTTCCCTCTAAAACCTCCTGCCTAATATCCACCACATCCCATAGTTGGGGCGGGAGGGTTATCATTTTATTTTTTTTAAAGATTTACGTATTTATTGGTGAGAGAGAGAGCACAGGGGGAGGAGCGGGGCGGGGGGGGGGAAGAATCTCAGGCAGACTGCCCGCCGAGCTCAGAGCCCAGCTCAGGGCTCCATGTGGGGCTCCCCACAGGGCTCGATCTCAGGACCCTGAGATCATGACCCCAGCCAAAACCAAGACTCAGACACCTAACCGACTAAGCCACCAGGCGCCCATCAGGATTTTTTTTAGTGGCTAAGATGTCTAGTTCTTTGGGCAAAGCGCTGCTTTAAGTGGTTTTTTTCAGGGTCAAGCAGATGAACATTTTTTGGTTTTAGAAATATGTAAATATAACTAATCAATTATTTATTTTGTATATTACTATGTAAGATATTATTTATATATAAATACAGAGAGAGAACTTTGACATGTAACATTTTATTAGTTTCAGGTATGTAACATAGTGGTCCAATATTATTATTGATCGTGAACTGACCACAAGAGGCCTAGCTGACATCCGTCACCACAGTTACAAGTTCTTTTTTTCTTGTGAAGAGAACTTTTAAGGTCCACTCTCTCAGCAACTTTCAAATGTTCAATACATTATTGCTTACAGTTACCATGCTGTACATTACATCCCTAGGACTTATCTATTTTATAAATGGAAGTTTGTACCTTTTGACCTCCCCTTCACCCATTTTGCCCACCCCCCCACCCCCGGCAACCACCAATCTGTTCTTTGAGTGCTTTTGTGTGCGTTACTTCATCCAATCTTTCCAACAATCCAATAAGGAACTTAAGATTTTCCCTACCTTGCGGATGGGGAAACCCAGGCTCAGAGAGGTCATGTGACTTGGTGCCAAAGTTAGTAAACAGCAGAGTAAGGATATGAACCCAGGTCTGACTCCAGAGTCCATGCTTTTAATAACTCCCCTACCACTTGCCTCTCCTAAGGGAAACAACTCTCATTTCCAAAACCTTCCTCCCCCCAAGCAGCCACCTTATCAGCTTCATTAAATTCCCACTCTGTGGGGTGCTGGGTGGCTCAGTCCGTTAAGCATCTGACTTCGGTTCAGGTCATGATCCTGGGGTCCTGGGATAGAGCCGCATGTTGGGGGTCCCCACTCACTGGGGGGTCTGCTTGTCCCTCTCCCTCTCCCCCCACTCACCCGTGTGCTCATGCTCTTTCTTTCTCTCCCTCAAATAAACAAAATCTTTAAAAAAAGAAAAAGAAAGAAAGAAATTCCCGCTCTGTGCCACCCTGTACTGGGCTGAGACAGGGAGCTAATGGAAATGGAAGGATAGAGTAGACTAATTTAAGAAGCTTCAAATTGGGTGTGAGTTTGGGAAGAAGAATCCTGACTTCTCCAAGGAAGAAGGTGAGAAGTAGCTGGTGCTCAGTGACAAACCTCAAATCAGCCAAAATTATTTGCAGTGTTGAGTGCCTGCTGTGTGTATCCTGGTGCTGTGGGCAATACATAAAGAGTGAAAGGTCTAATTCTTTCCCAATAAAAGAACCAAAAAAAGCAAAACTATACAATTAGATGTTAGACTGTGTGTCGTACGCCAAGAGTGAGAATAATTCCAAAAAAGGACCGATCACAGGCAAAGTTGGCTTTGGGAAAGAAGACTTGGAAGGATGTGGCAGACGCTGGGCCTGTGACATGGGAACCAGGCAGAGGAGGGGCATGAGACTAAGGACCCAAGTGGGAAGGGTCAGCAAGACGGGGGTCAGAAGGACCTGGGGCCAAATCCCAACTCCATTTAGAGAAAAGTTGTTTTAGGAATATTTTAAAATCTTTGGGAGCCTTTTTACCCCAACAATAGAATGGAGATGAGAAGACCTCCCTTATCAGGCTGGCATCCCCAAAGATCAAAGTAGAGAGTATATAAGGCATGCGCTACAATGTACGCCATATAGTGGCTTGAAACACATTTCACTGACCGTCATTACTTTCTGAGTAGAGATGGCTCTTCTTTCTGGCTAAAATGTGTTCACTTTTTATATTACTCACCCACATACAGCACACTCATGTCATCAACCACTGAGGAGATGAACGCAAAGCAGGGAGGAAATCCCCGCCCTTGTCACATCTACTTCCCAGGCTATGTGTTGCCTTTCAATTCAGTTCAGTTCAATTCAACTCAATTTAACCAACGTTTGTGGACTACAGCTTCCTGACCGGATCTGGGAAGGCCGCACGGTCTCAAAGACCCGGAACCCGCAGAGCCTTGCAGACCTCCTTCCCTGATGGTCTTCAGCTCCCCTAATTCCTTCACTAAGAATTCAGTCTGACTCTGGCAGCAAGGGACTCCGGTGAAGTGCGGAGCGCTCTTGGGACCGAACGTCGTCTGGGCTCGCTAAGCTGCCCGACATGCCCAGGTGGCTGTACACACGGGCCCTCTCTGGTCAGGGGAGGCAGGATCCGTCTCTGAGGATGAGTCATGTCCCATCTCTCCTCCACCCACCATCAAGCTCTGGAACCACACTTCTGAACTTCCATCTACAGCCAGTTGCACAGATGACAAATTGCCACTAAGAACTTCCCTAATCTCTACTCTGCAACTGTCATTTGCAAGAGTCAGTACAGCCCCAGTTTCAGTCCCTGCTTCCTTGGGTCATGCGGCACTGGTCAGCATAAGAGACCATCCCATGCCTCCATATGAGAATAGTCTGCCTGCTGCTAATCCCCTCCCTGATGATGCTGGCTTTGCACTGCACACCATCCATGCAATGGAAAGACACAAATAGTCTCTAAAGACTCCAGACTGGGGTGCCTGGGTGGCTCAGTCGGTTAACCGTCTGCCTTCGGCTCAGGTCGTGTCAAGCCCCACATCAGGCTCCCTGCTCAGCAGAGAGCCTGCTTCTCCCTCTCCCTCTGCTGCTCCCCTGCTTATGCTTCTCTCTGACAAATAAATAAATAAAATCTTTAAAAAAAAAAAAAGCCTGAAGAGCAAGGGGCAAAAGGAGGATTTCTAGATTCCCAGATACCCTTGGGTTTCTAAAGGTTAGTTCTAAGGGCATCTATATCTGTACTGACTACGGGAAGGCCCTTGCCTCGGGGCCCCAGATCCCAAACTCATCCCATGCACTACGGCATGTGGAAGGTAAATCATTTCCTACTGGGAAGCGGAAATGTCCAAAGGGAGTCCCACAGAGTTGCTGTGAATTACCCTTGTGTTAAGGGGACATCAGGGACTTTGTCAAAAGGAGGAGAAAGCATAAGAAGGTTGGGGAAGACGCACTGGCATAGTAGTGATCTGAGCAGAAGTGATAATAAGTGAGAAACCTAAGAGCACAGTCTCTACCCTGAGCCCTCGGGCTCCCAGGCAATGAGCATCTAATTCCAACACTTGAGAAGCATCCCAACACCACTCTCCTCTTTGTTCCTATATTCTTTCTTTTTCTCCACCAGCAAATTATTATGTAGGCTCAGCCCATCTCCTCAGGAGCCAGAGTGGGAAAAAGTGAGCTTGCCCAGGGTGGTCTCTTAGCTGCATCGGTTTGGATGCAGTGAGATGTCAGCCCCTGTCATTCGCATGGAAGAGGGTTCTTGAATAGAGCCTCAGAAGGGTAGTAAACAAAGCTATAAGCAACCAAATGGGGGATTTTGATCAGAAAAGAATAAGCACGGATGATTACCCAGATTTGACCAGACACTCATGGGTCTTGAGAACGTCCTTGAGAAATATAGTGCGCAGTGGTTCTCGGTCCTGTAGAAAAAACAAGTAAAGAAAAATAAACGAGGCTATCCACATAACGCCACAACCCAGACCAGCTGACTAACGTACATCTCTGGTCTGAGATGGTTGGCTAAAACCAGGCTGCAAACAAGGCAAGGTCTCAAAATAACTATCAAGTGAGGAAAAAATTCTAAGAAGACGCTCTGTGGCTCTGACCACAGAGCAGCTCGCTGCATGGCGGGAGGGAGGACGTTAAGGCCATGTTGCTGTATCAAGGTAAAGGTGCACACACAGGAGAGAGGGAGGGGAGACGGCGGCACCTCGTGAGCCTGGGTGCACGTCCGCATCTCGGCTACGCACACAGGTGGGTGTTACTCACGGGCCTCTTGCTTCCACGACCCATCAGAAGGGCTCCAGTATGACTACAAACCTGCTCACACTTGAAGTAGCAGATAGTAAAGTCATCCAGCACAAAGAAGCGACGTTTCCAGCTCTTCCGCTGAAATGAAAGGTAAAGGGCGAGACATTAAGAAGAGGCCCTAGCATTCCAGAGAATTTTCCAGTTCTGCCTTCCTGGGTACCCAGCCGGAAGGAAGCTGGGTGCCCACGTTCAGACTTCAGGGTGAGGGGCCTCAAAGACTTCTTCCTATCAAGGGGCAAAGCCTCCGACACGCAGGGGCGAATGTTTCGTCCCAAACCTCCCACCGGTTTGGGAAGTAGTTTGGGAGGGAGCTAGTGCCAAGGAAGGCAGCGCCTCCTGCCCGCCAGCTCGCCCCTGTGCTACACCCACAGCCACCGCTCCCAGGAGTCACCAGGGCTCGCGCGAGCCCCAGCACCAACACTCACCACATTCCCTTGCTTCACACAGTAGCCGCTCTTAATGAAGGGGGGCCCGGAGGGAACGCGGCTGCCTGTCGTGGGGATGTAACTCTGAGATCTTCGAAGGATGGCGTGGGACGCGGGCTCACTCCCTTCCTGCCCATCCCCACCATTCTACAAGGAAACAGCAACAGGGTGAGCACGTCCCCTCCCTCCTCAGGCAGCAAACCGAGCGCCTCACCCAGCCCTCCCTGGCGAATCCTCTCTTGCCTCTTTACCCACCATGGCAACTAAAGAATAAACAAGAAAGGAAACATTCACTTGCTCCTGTCAGGCACTGTCCTGGGTAATGTCACAGAACAAGGCTCGGGGAAGTCGGGCTGACCCAGGAGAAAGGTAAGAACAGAGAATACAAAGCAGAAGAGGGGAGAAACACCCGAATGGGAGGAGGGACAGTGGGCTTGTTTCCAGACTCACCCACCTTCCCCAGCTCCATTTCCCATGTGATTTACAAGTGCTAGTCTCCCACGTATGGTGCAGGATCATACTGGCCACACAGCCTCAAGATACGGTAGCCTCGATTTCTGCACTGCTCTTCTCCATACCCACCCCCGTCCTGGATTTTCTTGGCTACCCCATCTACACTGGCTCCCCCACCCCCAACTATCTTTCCTCTGTGCTGGCCTCCTCTATGCCATCACTGGCCCACTATGGATGCTCCCATCCCCCAGCAGCCCCCGGCAGCCCTGGCCCCCAGCACCTGGTTGATGGGCGTGTGTACCACCACCCCTCCGATGATTTCCGTCTTGTAGGCCACCTGCGGCTTCTTCTCTAGGGCTGGAGGAGCTGGTAGGCTTTTTATAACTTCGGTAGTCAGAGGCAGATTCCCAACTTTGGGTACCTGGGAAGAAAGAGAGCTAAGGAAAAATGGTGGTGGGGGAGCATTGGGGAAGGGGCAAGAAAAGCTAATGTAGTAAGACTTCCTCTCTCTTCACCAGCCCTTCCATCGACCCATTCCTGAATATGAGGAACTCTGCCCACAGACCCGTCTCTAGACAGACACATGCACACACACTACTGCACACCCATGATAAGCCAGCCCTCCCCTGACTCCAGACCAAAAATAAAACAGCAAACAGACTCGTCCTGCCCTCACAGCACGGACATTCTAATAGCAGAGACTGACAAAAGCTGTAGAGCCGAATGAACAGTCAGAATAATTACAAATTGCATGCGTGCCGTAAAGAAAATACACAGGAGCTGAGATAGAGAGCAGCAGGGGAACTACTAGAAATGGAGTGGTTGGCGGAGGTTTCCAGAGGAGGCGATGTTGGAACAGTAACCTGGAGATGAACAGGAACCAGGGATGTAAGGAGGAGAAAGCATGCTAGGCCAGGGAACAGGTAACATACATGTGGGCTCTGGTACAGAATTACGGGAGCATGAACTTCAGAGCCCAAGGACCTGGGGTACCAACTCCTGACCTGTCACTAACTCACTCAGTGACCTTCAGCAAATCATTGAACCCCTCTCTAGGCCAAAATGGTCCCATATAGAAAATGAAAATATTCATGTCATAGAGTCATTGTGCTTATCAAATGACAGAGTATATATACTTAAAAACTTCACAAATACAAAAATTAAAAGCACAGTTGACCCTTGAACAATGCAGGGGATAAGGGTACTGACCCCTACACAGCCACAACTCTGTGTATAACTTTTAACTCCCCCCAAACTTAACTACTAATAGCCTCCTATTGACCAGAAGCCTTACCGATAACATACATTGTAATTTAACTCATATTTTGCATGTTCTATGTATTATATGCTGTATTCTTACAATAAAGTAGGCTAGAAAAAAGAAAATGTTATTAAGAAAATCATAAGGAAGAGAAATACACTTCCAGTCTTGTAAAAAAATCTGCATTTAACTAAACCCATGCAGTTCAAACCCATGTGGTTCAAGGGTCGAAAGTATTATACAGTATTTTAATTAACATTTCACGGATGGTACTAACATTTACCAACACAGCCCTTTCTGAAGAGTTATCTCTGTTCTCCTCCTTGGCAGAATTAGGGCACCACGGACCGCCACAGAATCACAGAATTTTTATGGCTCCTTCAACACCACAGGCCACAGAATGTAAACTGGTGGCATGAAAACAGATTCTGGCCAAACTGTTTTGTTGGTCCGATGCAGTGTGTTTTTCAATCTACATTTAAAGTTTGGGATAGTTCACCTAAAAATCCGGACTTCCAGCCAAGCAGCATTTCTCTCTTTAGATGGAGAACATTCTTCAGTTTGCCACTGTCCCTCCCCTGCTCCCCACCACCGGGGCCACGAGTCAGGTGCTGTTCATCCTCATTTATGTTATTTCCTTCCTCCTTGCTCACTTCCCTCCTTTATACTGGCAATTCTGATGAGATCTTTCATTTCGTAAAGAAAATAGGAGAGGCCCAGGCCAGTCAAGTTAATGGCCCAAAGCCATGGTTAATAACTGGACAGAGACTAGACCCTAAGTACCCACTGGGGCGAGGTCCACAGCCTCACGGAGCCTGTCCTTCACATGAACCCAGCACCTGCATGGGTCTGCAGATTCCAGGGGTAACGCTCACAGCTTCACTGCTTTCACAGCTTCGGGACTCAGAAGGAACTAAGACTCTAGACCTTCCAAGAGCTCAAGGCTCAGGGCCCTTGGAGAATTCTGTCAAGGACAAGACTGAGAACCACTCCATTCCATGTCTGTTCAAAGCAAGAAGGGCTCTGGTATGACACTGGAGCCCCAGAAAGGAGACCCTGCTTCCTGGCCTGTGCATTCCATTTACATAGACAAGGGTGACCTTGGCCCACCAGCTCTCCAGATGGAGCCAGAAATCCACCTTCTCTTTCCCTTCTGACTGTCTCCCCAGCAGTTTCCACTCCTGTGGGCCCCATTCAGTGCCAGGCAATGTGCCACACTCTGCTGCAGGATCTCTATCTCGAGCAATCTTATGAAGCAGGCATTATCCTCTCCATTTTATAGATGAGATAAATGAAAGCTCATTAAAAAGAAGTCCACGTCCCTGAGGACGGCCTGACTCTCTGTTGCTAACCGTCCCACCACCCACCTATGCCACCCTTTCTTTCCCTGAGCTTTGCTCTTGTGTGACGGGACTCCTTCGAGGAAGATGATTATCGCTGGGATGTTTAGTGATATCATCACCATGGAACAACAGAAACTCCCCCCAAATGACCTAAATGAATTCCAGCAAAGAAGAAGGAGGGAAGTAGGCTTTTAGAGTTCCCAGTGGCCAGAAAAGGATTCATGTTAGCTTAGCTGTTGTGTTGGCTCTCAGAATCTCGTCAGCCCTTGTATCGTGGGCTGCTTCTGTCTGCCTGCCCAGAGCCTTTCCAAAGCTTGCTGAGACTGAATCAGCCTGTGGAGGATGAATGCAACAATAACTATGCCCCAGAACTTGAAAACAAGGTCATTCTTTTGGTTTGGTCATATCCCCAGAGGCATAAATTCAAGGTATGCCCTCTTCCACCCACCTGTGGAGTGTTTGCTGATGGGAGAGAGCCTTATGGATCTCGTTTGCAATATGAAATGAAAATTTCAAGGACACGGGGTGCCTGGCTGGCTCAGTTGGTGGATCACGTGACTCTTGATCACGGGGTTGTAAGTTTAGCCCCATATTGGGTGTAGAGATCACTTAAAAAAAAAAAAATCTTGAAAGGAAGGAAGGAAGGAGGGAAGAAAATTACGGGACTCATCTTACTTCCCACCAGGCATGGCTAGACTGCAATGAGGAATAATCCGATGGGGGCAGGGGGCTGTCCTTTACTTTCAGTGCTCAATTTTCAACTGTTTTGAGAAATGTAGTAAGTCGAATCATGTCCCACTAAAACTACCCACCCATAAACTCAGCATGTGACCTGACTTAGAAATAGGGTCTTCACAGATGTCGTTAAATTAACAGCAGGTCATACTGGTTTCGGGTGGGCCTAAAGTACAATGACTGATGTCCTTATCAGAAGAAGAGAGGACACAGGGACACAACCCATACAGTGATGGAGGCCGAGATGGGAGTAATGCAGCTACAAGCCAGGGCACGCCACTGACTGCCCAGAGCCACCAGAAGCTGGAAGAGGCAAGGAAGGATTCTCCCCTAGAGAGAGAAGCCACTCATTTGCTGTGGTAGTCCCGCAAAACTCATATAAGAATACTAATACTCTGAGAGAATCCAATTCCTTAAATATCACATGTCAATCACTTCTTCAATGACAAGGACCCAGTGGCCTTAGCACAAAATGAAGTGATCCGTGGGTAGAAAAACTGCACCCCTCCTGGCTTCTTGACCTTGGGCAAGGCACTTTAATCTCTAGGCATTTCCACTGACCCGTTTATAAATGGGAAAAATAATGCTTGCCCTTCCTACTTAAGGCTTCTATATGAGGCTACAATGAAGCCATGGATGTAAAAATCGTGTGTAATCTAACATAATTTACAACGGTTGCTCTTTTTAAATATTTTCATAAACTCTTTTAGGTCTTGGAAGTCATAGGGTCCTGGGTTTGAATCTCAGCTCTACCATTTATTCACAGCTAGAATTTGGGCAACTCTGATTTCCATTTTTCTCATCTTAAAACAATGGCAGCAAAACCACTTATCTCACAAGAGTGATATCAGAGGAGTAATAAAGCACGCATGAAAGCGTGGCTCGATACAGATCTGTTCCTTCTTTCATCTCTGTATCCCCCAAAGTGCCTGACACTTCACTTGTATATAAGGTGCCCTAAAGTCAGTATACATGCCATCGATGTGGTGCCCAGCCGCACATCCTCCCTCTTCCCAGCTTCCCAGAGGAAGGACACAAGATACGGAAAATATGGCAGGGGAGAAAGGAGTAAACCCCTCCAGGGTACAAACAGATTAGGAGACAGAGTGCCCCTCCTCTTCCTTCTATCCCACAGGACCTTTAGCAGGAAGGAAGAGGTGCGTGAACTAAGCCAAGGAAAGTAAGGGGGATCTTGGACTCGATGGAGACCCTACAGCAGCTTTGACATTCCAGCAAGCCTCTGGACTCCCCAGCCTCTGGGCACCACCGTGCTCCTTCCCGCACTTGTGGCTTTTAACTTCTGCTCCGCGGAGCCAGAAAAGAGGTAGGGAGAACTCGCTGCTTAGAGCAACCCTATGAGGCACAAAAGAAAGACCCCCACCACTTCACAGGCTGGGTAGCCCAGTGTACTAGACAGGAACAGATGAGGAAAGCCAGGAGGCAAGCCTGAAAGAGAATAAAGTATTAGACATTGAAAAAAACCCCAAAACTGTATAAGACACAGAAGGGTGAGACCCCACTGTGAACAAAGAAAACCTGTACTAAGCTCAGCACTCTAGAGCCGTGTGCACAAGCAGAGCAACATGAGTTAGCTGCAATCCCCCTCCCTCCCCTTAGGTCTCTCTCTTTTCCTGGTTTCACCAAGGTTTGTCAGAGCAACAAGCTAACAAACCACACCACCTCAATGACTGAATTGTACTCTGCTTGGGTCTGGCTGGCATCACAAGAGGTAGATAGGTGGACAGATGGCTTCTATTAATTTATTCACAGAAACCCTGAGGAATTTGGGAGCATAATCTGCCCTGGTACATAAAGGTTATTATCAGAAATGACTAGAATGTAAGCATTTCTGACTGTAGGATACAGAAAATCAATCTTCCAATTACAAAATAGGTAGAAGACATGAACAGACATTTCTCCAAAGAAGACATCCAGATGCCAACAGACACATGAAAAGATGCTCAACATCACTGATCATCAGGGAAATGCAAATCAAAACCACAATGAGGTATCACCTCATACCTGTCGGAATAGCTAAAATCAACAACACAAGAATCAACAGGTGTTGGCAAGGATGTGGAGAAAGGGGAACCCTCTCGCACTGTTAGTGGGAATGCAAACTGGTGCAGCCACTCTGGAAAACAAGTTCCTCAAAAGGTTAAAAATAGATCTACCCTACAATCCAGCAATTGCATTACTGAGTATTTACCCAAAGAAATAAGAACACTAATTCAAAAGGATACATGCACCCCTATGTTTATAGCAGCATTCTTTACGACAGTCAAGATATGGAAGCAGCCCAAGTGTCCATCGACCGATGAATAGATAAAGAAGAAGTGGCAGGCATATATATAATGGAATATTACTCAGCCATAGAAAATGAAATCTTGGAGCACCTGGGTGCTCGGTCGGTTAGGCATCTGCCTTTGGCTCAGGTCGTGATCTCTAGGTCCTGGGATGGAGCCCTGTGTTGGGCTCCCTACTCAGCAAGGAGTCTGCTTCTCCCTCTCCCTCTGTTCCTCCCCCCACCCACCACCTGTGCTCTCTCTCAAATAAATAAAAATCTCTTAAAAATAAAATTTTAAAAAATGAAATATTGTCATTTGTAATGACATGGATGGAGCTAGAGAGCATTATGTTAAGAGAAATAAGCCACAGAAAGACAAATACCATATGATGTCACTCATATATGGCATTTAAGAAAACAAATAAGCAAAGGGAAAAAAATGAGGAGAGACAAATCTAGAGACTCTTAACTGTAAAGAAGAAACTGATGGTTGCCAGAGGGGAGTGGGTGGAGGATGGGGAAACAGGTGATGGGGACTAAGGAAAGCACTTGTCAGGAGGAGCAGAGGGTGATGTATGGAAGTGCTGAATTGCTGTACAGTACACCTGAAACTAATATAACACTGTGTGCTAATTGGAATTAAAATAAAAACTTAAATAAATAAAAAAAGAATCTCAATCTTCTCAGCATACAAACCATGGTTTGCTTGCCACAAGTCTGCCTACTATTGATAAAAGGTCTAGTTTTTTTCCCAAACATTAAGTTTTCCCTCTCATCTTTCCTACCCTTTCTATATAGCTAAGGAAGAAAAGAGTTCTTCAGCCAAGTCAAAGAAAAGGAGAATATTCAGAGAACAGTCAGTGAACCAGTTCAGTGATACTTTCAGATGGAAAGTTTTCCAGGGCAGGTTGGTGGATGGCCTGGACCGATCCCCAGGCAACCTCTTAAAGGAAGACGAGTAGCCCCCTCCTACCCTGCTCCCAAACCAGTAAAAAGTTCTGACTTCCCTCTTTATATGCTTTCCCCTTTCCCCTGCTTCTCATAGTCAGCAATCCATTTTCCAATCCCACCACATTCTGAATCAGCATGCCAGAATGACCCAAAACACGACTGACCAGGAGCCCTCCCAGGAAGCACAAAGGGGACGCTCCATACACTTCCCCTTGAACTTGATTCAAACTCAAACTCAAACTCTCAGTTCAACTTGTGGTTAGTCAGCCAAGGTGTAAGAAGAGGTACGGGGAACTGGGTCTCCCCAGGCTCCTGGGGAAGCCCCTGCTGTCGTCTGAGCATCTCCCCACCCCAAACAGGCCACGTGCTGAAAAAGGCACTGAGTCCCTCCAGAAAGAAGTAGGAATCATACGTACGGTGATCTTGCTGGCTTGGTTCAGGGCCTCCACCCAGTCCTTCAGATCCTTCTGGTCGTTAGCTTGAAGAAAATACCTCTGAGAGAGGGCATTGATGACTGCAATAGTCCCGGGGGAAGAAAAGAGAAAAACCCAGGTCAGAACACAGGCAAGACAGAAAGATGCCACCAAACTACGGTGCTTGAAGCAGCAAGGCGGAGGACTCCACAGAGCAGCTGGCGACATCCGCCGTGGTGCAAAGCCAGCTGCACGAATATTTGGGAAGCAGCAGGCTACAGTTGCTCTCTTTAAAAACGTGAACTATTCTATTAGGCACGAGAACAGCACCTGTTTTTCATGTTTTCACTGCCCCCCTCATGGGCTGTTGTACAGGGAAGAGGCTTCTAGTCTGCCATCAACAAGACACAAACTTGAACTTCTTTATCGGGACGCTCACAGATTTAGAGTCACGATGATACGTATATAACTTCGGACCCAGTGCCCCTTGTTTCCGCTGGCACAACTGGCCTGGCTTAGGAGTCTTGCCTGTGGCCAGGAAATGGAACAAAGCTTGCCTGAGATCAAATCTGCGACCCTGACCTCATTCTCAACCTGTTCTTTCCTCTGAGCACTCCACGAGGTCAATCATTTTACTTCTGGGTTCATCACGTATCTTGTTTAGATCTGCTGACCACAAAATCTGAGATTGTCATTTCTGAGCTTAGCAATGATATTTGAAAGAAACGGGACAGCAAAAACACCAGAGAAGCCTGAAACCACCCAAACCAACCCAAAGCCTCAACCAACACTTAAGACAGCTCAAGTGACCGCTTTGCCCTCCTAGCATAAATAAGCCAGAACTATAGGAGGTGAGCAACACGGGGGAGACAGAGAATTCTAATGAATTCATTCACTCATTCAACAAACATTGCTGAGCATCCACTATATGCCAGGAACCACTGTGCGTGCTGGGGACACAGCAATGACGAAACAAAGGCACGTCCCTGCCTTGCGGAGCTGACATGCAGAACCACCCTAGATAAACAAGAGAAGCTACTTGTTAACATCTGCTTGTAGCACTTAGTACGTTCCTGAGAACACGGTAGGAGCCAAATAACGACTGATGATTTAATGAGTAGGGACATCCACTCAGTGACTCTGCTTCCTGTGTCACTCCCAACTTCGGCACTCATGTGGCAATGCCGAGACACTCAACAGGATACTCCTTTTCTATTGTTCCCCCAACTCCCCCATGTCTCCACCTTTCCTGAGCACACCACTGCATCTGAGTAGAGGGTTCCCAGAAACTACCAGCAGATACCTGGACCCTGCCCTGCGGAGTCAGGAAAACAGAACCGTCCCTGGTCCCTGTACCTCCATCTTACGGTTTTAACTCTCTTCGCAGCAAGACCAAGGAAAAAGCAGTATCGCTTGAGAGAGGAGGCCCGTCGCCATGACTGAAGTCACTCACACACACAGGGTGCAAGTCACATGTGATCACAGGACTGTCTGCACACAAAGAGGAACTTGCTGCCAGAGTGTCCCAAAAACCCAGCCTCCAGCTCAGTACTTACCGAAGCAAAATGGAGCTTTGGGTTTCTGCTTCGATGTAGCTATGCTCACCTAAATCAAATAAAAAATAAAAGAAAGAAGCATATGTTTCTAAGATAGTTGTAAAACATTTTTTTCAAAGTTTCTTTCTTTGACTTTCTTTTTCTTTCTTTCTTTCTTTCTTTTTTTTTTTTTTTTTTGCTGTGGAACTTGCCACACAACAAAGAGTATATAAAACATATATATGCATTCTGAAGAATAATAATTAAGTGGAGAAACCCTGTACTCGCCATCCAGATTAAGGAATAGGCCGTTATCAGTCCTATTTCTTCCAAGCCCTTTGTGTGCCCCTCCCTGATAGAACCCCATCCCCACCCCTCAAGGGATAACCACTACCATGCTGTCTACCTTAATCATCATCTTTGCAGAAACACTTTGAAAAGCCACCCAATCCGATAAAATTCTCTTTGGGCCACATAATCCATACTTGCCCCATTCATACCAGTAAGATTCCACTCATCCCTCAACCACTGACCCCCTCCCCGAACAGTTCTCCAAATTAAAGATGGTATGGCTACAAATACACAGATTCCAAATAGAGCTCACAGGAAGGTCGGGTAGCATGCATTTGGACACACAGATCAATGTCCTTTATATCTACCCTGACTGCTTAACCCTGAAAATAAGAGGCGGCCCAAGGAATCAGAGCATACTTATGCGTTTAAGGGAAGGGAATAGAAGAAAGCAGAAATATTTTTACAGCTCCTGTTGCGTTAGTTCATCACGTTTTTTCAATCCTCTCTTGCATGTGCACTCCTGACTATGTGCTCCTGACTACTTTTCACTCTGGTTCAAACATGCTGAATGAATAAAGGAAAACAAATCATATTCCCTCATACGCCAAGAGGTGACTACCCTTGATGGAGTTCAGGAACAGGGATTGCTAAGGAGGCACCTTCCCTTAAAACCCTAGGTTAGGAACTATTTCCACACTGTCGTAATCCTCCTGTGGACTTCATCCTCTCAGTCCCCTCTCCAAGCGAGGGCCTTCTCTCCTACTTGCCTGAGACCTGAAAAAAATGTATGCCCTCCAACATACGAAATGAACATAGCATACTCAACATTGATAAATAAATCATTAAATGTCTACATAACAGTATATCAACCTCTTAGACAAGCATTTTAAGTGCCTACGAGATGTCACATGAAGTCGACTTCATTAATGTTTCAATTAAACAGTCACAAAAATCTCATTACATTAGAAAATAATTAGTAGCTTTGATTTTCTTAGTTCACAAGAATCCTTGGATATGCAAGATGATTGCCGAGAAATACAGCCAATCATGAGTTAGGTAAGGTACTCAGACAAATCATTCCAAAAGTAAGGTGGCTGAAGTCCTTCTGAATATTTTACAACCAGTATGGTTATACTGATATGTTCACCATGATGTGAGGTGGAGGCCTTAGGGCCTAATGAAAGCCATTAAACAATCCTGAAAAACATAAAGATTCAGGCAAAGGTGAGCCCACCTACCCTGAGTTCAGTCGCAGACTACCCAGATTCAGGTCTGTCTTCCCCACTCCCAGAAACCACTCCCCAGAGCTCCAAGACATCATAAGTTCTGGCCCCTGTGCCACCTTGTGTTTTGGGTTTTGGATCCTGGGATTCCACGTGAACCACAGCGCATGCCTTTATCCTGCTTGGGTCTGATGTCCTGACCTGTCAGTGACTCATTTTCTTGCTCTTTCCCTCGGCATCCATGTTCCTCCTGCAGGTCCCTTGTGCCCATAACACCTGCGTGGCCTCCCCTCGGTTCCTGGGTGGTGCCGACCAGCAGAGAGCGGCCTGGCCCTCAGAACCCACCTATCTCATGGCTTCCTTTCTACGTTAAGCTTTAGAATGGCTTTGAAAAGCTGGGCACTTGGAGACCCTCTCTGGCTTATTAGAAGACTCACCCCTCTCTCCCAGAAACTGACATTTATCACTGACCAGAGAAAGCACCAGGTGGGATGACAAATGGTCCACTTTGACCACAACTTATTAGCAGCCTATACTGAGGGAATGCTACCAGCATGCCTACTACAACAACTGCACCTAAGCAATCGCCTGGCTTTTCATTGGTTTTTATGGGTTTATCCAGTTTTCAGTCAGGGGACGTGGGTGATTACATGCAAGCACATCTATAATTTGCCTCATGCCTAACCACAGAAGGGTTATTTGGCAAAGTAGCTGGCTCCTGGCTGAATCAACCAGACATCAGTCCCAGTTCTGCCCTGTAGGCCGTTTAGCAAGGGTAAGACCCTCAGTGTCTCTGATCAGCTTCCCAATTAGCAAAGCCAGAGTGCAATTACTGGTTTCTTTCTTACAATCACCGAATGGCAAAAGAGGAAAACAAAATCCTATCTACCTGGGCTGTGTCCCTCAGGGGAGAAGGGCCGAGGTGCGGGCCTCATTGACTATGGAAAGGTAGCTCTGGCCTCCCCCCTGACATCCTGGGGACTGTGGTGGCAGAATCCCTCCCGCGTGGGAGGTATAAGCCCTCTGGCCTCCACCCCACCTCACGCTGGTGATCAGACCAGACTGTGCAGCCTCCTTCAGATGCAGTGAAGGAACAGAGAATCCTGAAAAAGGATGGCCCACAGACCCGCTGTAGCGAGGGCGGCCAAGTGGTACCATCTGCGTGCCCCGAGCTGGCCACAGTTAAGTAGCTGCGTAGCAGCGGTTGACTGGTGGGTCCTGGGTTATGCAAGCAATGAGAGGAGGTCAGGATGTGAGGGGCAGAATGGGAACGGGTCAACCATAGAGTGACGCAAACAAGGCCACTCTACAGCTCAACAGACACTCAGGAACTTGCTCTTATCAGATCAAACACAGACCGCAGGAGCAGCAAACTCATCGGTCGCAGGGCACCGCTAGCCAGCCCCATCCTGTCTGCCCCTGGCCGGAAGTGGAGCTGGGGCCCCTCTGGCAGAAGCAGCACCAGCAGCACGATGAGGGCTTGAAGCTCTGGGGTAGCCCTGCCCCAGTGTCCGGGATGCCCCTGCCCCATGAGGTGGCATCAAGAGGGGAGAAAGCAGCAGTCAACTATACAGAATGACTGGAAGGGTTCTAAGCAGTGGTCTCTGGACCAGCTTCAGAAGGTCAATGAGCCCTGAAATTACAGTCAAAATCAGGGTGTTGTACCCACATATATACTTTACCTGGGAAAGGCGTCCATGCTTTTCATCCAACACTCAAAAAGGTCTGTGACCATCACCAATCCCCGCGCCCTCCACCACCACCACAAGAGGTTAAGAACCAGTGCTCTAGGAAGGTTTTCCTTATAACTAACTGAGGGCAAGGCCCTGACAGAACAGGACACAGGCTCGGGTGGGACACTGGGGCTGGCTGTATAGAAGAGAAGAGGCTTCAGGCGAGGTGGGAAGGTGGTGGCACCAAGGCCACCTTCCATCGTCTTCTAGTTTGCCTCAAACCTGGTTCTGCTGCCATCAATGCCCTGGAGGACCTCAAGTAAAGGACTTTCATCTCTGTTGGCCTTTCTGAAGGAACTCATCGTCCCAACACTAGCGCTCAAGAAGGAGCTATGGAACAGCACCCCTGCACAGAGACCACACGTACACTGTGAGCCAGGTCGACACTGTGGTGAAATGCTTTGCTCTGGGAGGGACTACCCAGGGGTTAACAAGAAATAGGCTGGAATGCTGAATTTGATGCCAGTACCACTGCTAAATGTGCTTCTGGGAAAACCCCTGCTTTCTGGCACTGGGTCAGGTAGGAGTTAAAGGCTCTCCACTCCATGTAACCTGACCCTGGGGCAGCTATGGGTTTTGCAAAACACACACCCGGGACTGCATCTCCCAAGAAGGGCTAAAAGGCAGGTCCATCCTTTCTAAATGAGGCAGCCTCCAAAGCTGAGAATTCTAAAAACCCTCATCTGAGCTGCATTTATAAATCATGATTCAGCAGGAGATGGTATTCACTCTTCCCCCATTAAAAAAAAAAAAAAGTCTCCCAAACCGTCTCAAACAGAAGAAGGTTTGGAGTTTCACTACTTCTGAGGTTCTCTGCTCCCCCTTCTCTGATTCTGTTCCTCTAGACCTCCTGGAGAAAGACCTCATGAGCCCACAGCAAGACCAGACAGGAGAGGGGAAGGCCCAGGCCTCTGGCCCGCCTGGCCCCAGAGGCAGCCACATCTCTCACCACAAGGCAAGCACAAATTGCCCACAGCTGTGCTAGCAAAGCTTTGCTTTAAGCCCTGCCCCCTTCCCCCGAGGTCATTATCTCCTCTCTCTAATCCGCTCAAACCCTGCCCTGTGTCTTCTGCCTCTGTGCCCAGCTGTGTCTGCTGGCCACTGCTTGCAGCCCCTGCCGCCCCCTCCACCTCCAAGTACCCCCCCACAGCTGCGATGAGAGGCTGGACACAAGGGTTCCCAAAGCTCGTGATGAAAAGGAGCCAGCGGTCACTCGGATCAGGGTCCCCCCATCTTGTCTCAACCCCTGAGGGTGGGAGAACATGGGCAAGGAAGCAGAGATCCCCAAGGGGTCTTAAGTGAGGGGTGTGTGGGGAGAGCAGGACTTCCGGAACCTTCGTGCTGGCTGGGTGCCACCTGGCTCTTCTCGCTGGACAAAGAGTTCCTCTTTCTGGAGAGGCTCTAAATCCCCGGCCTTTTTTATCTCTGCTGCATCACAGGTCAGCACTGGAGCCTGCTGGGGCGGGGGGTGGGGGGGGGCTCTAAAAGAAGCTAAGTTCAGCAGCTACGTGTAGGCATCATCAAGCAGCCTGCAGCCCCCAGCTGCTGGGTCTCAGCTCTGAAGAGGGGTTGCTCTCTCCCCGTCTGCACTAATCGGACCGGGGATGGCCTGTCAGCCTGCCTGCCAGACTCTCCAGCAGTCATCTGGTTACTGAATAGTTCCCTGGCACAACCGAATGCCTTCCCGGGGCTCTCCCAGCCTTCCCTCCACAGTCATCCTGTCCAGGTGCTCAATAATCCAGCGTAGCCCCAACCCTTTCTGAGTGGCTCCTGTTGAACAATACCCCTTGGGTGGTGATCTTTCCTAGTCACTGGGGGTTTTGCAGGTGCTTTGTACTCCTTCTTGCCCCAATGACAAAAAATGTCATGCCTGACTTCTACCCCCACCACCTATGCCTCCTTGGCAGGAGCTGGGAGCATCACTGACCCATGTGTCCCAGGAGTAACAGGCTTCAGGCTCACCGTCCGAGAGCCTGCTAACTGCACTCCACCCAGCGCCAGTCAGCAGCAAAGCTTCCAAAGGGAGGACTGGGGAGCACTTCACTGCCCATGCAACACACCCAAATGCTAATGCCCAAAGAATTTGACGTTTCTCTTTCAGATACTAAACCTACTTAGAGGACTGAATCCCCAGAGCTCCAGGCAAACATTACCTTCGAGATGTAGGTCAGCTGCAAAGATCCAACAGCTCCTGCCCCCATTGCCAGGTTCTGAAAGACATATGTTTTTCATTTTAAGAAGCATGATGCTATGTGAGGCAGTGGAAATAGCACTAAGAAACTGAAGACCAAGACTCTAGTCCTTGCTTTACAACCTTGAGCAAGCCACTTACCCACATTCTTTAGCTGACTTTCCTCTGTAAAACGGTGATAATTCTTGCCATGGCTATGTTGACATGAATGTTATCCTTGGCCTTACTTACTAGAGAGGGGTGTGTTCTAGGATGGTGGTTAAAAGTGTGAGCTCCACCATTTGGCAGTGAATAAGTTCCATAGCCACTAAGCCTCAGTTTTCCTTTCTGTAAAAATAGGGATAATAACGGTACCTACTTCACAAGGCAGTCATAAGGATGAATTAATACACGTAAGGGCACTTGGAATCGTCCCTGGTACCTAGATGACTCTCAACGAGTATTAGCTATTATATTTTTTTCTTTCCTGACTGCTCTGGTCTCCTTGTTGGCTTAGTCCTGCTTTATGCCACTTCAAATTCTTTTTGTAATAAACAGGGTACTGATTCACACAATACAGAAATAAAAAAGTAAAGCTGTTTAGTTTATTTCACAGGATTATCACGAGTACCAACAAGAATGATGTCTGTATGCCATAAAACACTAAAATGTTGTATTAAAACAGCAAGAAACTCACAGGCAATATTCTGTCCTGGCACAATCTCTTTGGCTTTCTAATGTCCCCACTGTCAGAAAGGAGCAATGAAGACATAGGGATGATAGTATTCCAAGGAAATGACCAAGATTAGAAACCTCAGCCGTGAGTTTCTTATTTATAAATTGGAAAATCCACTCCCCCATGGACCTTGAGAACCTGTCCACAGCTCCTGGTGCCCCTTGAGCTGTTGCATAAGCTTCCGAGAATAACCTTGAAGCCCCCGGTTACCTGGGGTTGTCTCAAAGCATTAAGGGAGATGAATCTAGGATAATGAGAATTTAGTAAATTTCCTAAAGGGTTAGCAGTGAAATGACCTGTCATTCCAGGAGACTGCCTTTAAGAAGTATTTTAGACAGTAGGGAAGAGCCCTTCTGAGCCCAATTATCTAAATTAACATACATCACTTGAAGCAAATGCATGTGTGAAATTTTCTATACACGAAAAAATGAGAAAATGGATGGGGATGATACCATGATAAAAGGATTCTCAGAGACCTTAAATTTTAGAGTAAGAAATTCAGAGAGGATGTTGCCCCCTAGCCCGTTTGTACAAATGAGGCCATAAATCTAATGTTGCCTTTCAGTAGCCAGATTAGCATTTCAAATACGGATGATCTGATTTACACTTTTTTTTTTCCAAATATACGATGATTGCATTTTGTTGACTTTTAAGGAAACCTCTATCAGGTAAAGAGAGATAGGCCCTGTGCCCCTAAATCAGAGTCCACAAAGGAGCCACAGGCACACCAAAAGGCCACTGAGCCACCGCCACTGCCTCAAGGAGAACGTGAACCACTCTGGGCAGACAGCTCCGCACACAGGAAGGCTGCCTCCAAGGACACACACAGCTCTGCTGGACGCTGAGCACCTGGCCCACTCCCAGCCCCCATTTGGGACTGGAGGAAAGTGGGGGGATTTGTGAGTAGGGGTTGGTCCAAGGTCACCTAATTGGTGGCAGAACCTCAACTATAAAGCTCAGGTCGCCTGACTTCAACCCAATGCCCTAGAAGCAGCACAATAAAATCTTAAAAGTTCGAGCTGCTGGAATTCTGGCTGTGACATTATCGCCCTGTGACTTCAGGGAAGTTTCTCTACCTATAAAAGGGGGACAGTAAACCCTGTTGCACAGGCTTGTTGTGAGAATTACATGAAAATCGTAAGGAGAGCCTAGCCCATGGCAGCTCCTCTCACCGACCCACAACGCTAATTACGAGATACGGATGCCAAGTCTCAGGGCTGGTCTTGCACAACTCACTCTCATCCCCCAAAACCACAGCCCAAAGGCCTCCAGAGCCCTATCTGGAATTATGAGTGATGAGGTGGGATTTGGGGAATGTTCGGACACTAACCCACACGTAATGACAGATATGAGCCGATCAGATTTCAACTACTTCATCCCCTCCGCCCTCCAGGGCTGCTCCACCCACGGTCCCCTGCCTCCCCTTCAGCTCTCCCGCTGCAGAAAGACCCAGGAGCAGTTCTCCTGCCCGGTTACCTGGGGGCGGGGGCGGGGGCGCCTTCACTTCCCTCACCCACCGCCCACCCCACAGTCTGCTCTAGGCTCACATGTACCTCCTTCTCCACCATGAGAAGCCAGGAAAACGTGACGAGTGTCTATAAATGCAGTTCCCTCCGCCCCGCCCCCACCCCCCGCATCTTCCTCCCCAAGCCCAGGGGGAGATGAATGACAGAAGGAAACAGCCCCAGGATCCCTGAGCCTTGATCCACAGTGATGGCTCAGCGTCCACTCCAATTACTGGACCTGAGAGATTAATGGTGACAGCTCACTGCCAGGGTGGCAGCCCCAGGCAGAAACTTCCCGGTCAAGGAAGAATGTACCAACAAGCCTGAGCTGAGGACCTCAGCAGCTGGTCTCAGGCCAGGAACGTCAAGAAACAGCACCTGGGGCGGGGCAGGGTGTCGAAGCCAACGCAAGCTGCCTCTCCGGGACGCACCCCGTCTCTTCCAGGGAGAGGACAAGAGGGTCCACCTTCGCGAAGCTTCTCCAGACTGCAGTCTGTCCCTGACCCCGCCCCTCTCTGAATTCAGGCACACCAGTCCTCCAGCTGTGGTGCACATGGCACTCTCCTGGGGAGCTTGTTTGAAAATGCCCAGGCTCAGGCCTCACCCGAAAAAAACACTGAATCAGAGGCAAATGGAATGTGGTCAGAACTTGCACATTTTTTAAATGTTCCCAAGTGATCCCTACACAGGCCCCAGCCTGAGAACAGCTGACCTGCATGACAAAGTCTAGCCCTCGATTCTGTATTGGAGTATATTTTTCTGCGAGTTTAAATCTCTTCTTACCAGGGTTTAAGCACATCGAGGACATGAGTAGAACCTTATTCCTCTACATAGCAGTCTCCTCAATTTTTATTTATTTATTATTATTTTTTAAAGATTTATTTTGAGAGAGAGAGCACGTGGGCACGAGTGGGAGGTGGGGGACAGAGGGAGAAGGAGAGAGAACCCCAAGCAGACTCCCTGCTGAGTGCAGAGCCCAGTGCAGGGCTTGATCCCAGGCCCTGAGATCATGACCGGAGCAGAAGCCAAGAGCTGGACACTTAATTGACTGAGCCCCCCAGGTACCCCTGGACTCCTCGATTTTTAAACAAAAACGCTATTTGCATGGTGGTTAAGTTCCCAAACCAGTCCACAAAAGCCTGCTACACTCAGTACCGAAGACCCCCCATCCACCATGGGCGAACGACGTTTCTTTGGAAAGACTTGTTCATGTTTTGAACGGGGCTGTCCCTTGAGTTTGCAGTTTCCCTGACCCCTGGCAGGGTTCCTGAGGGACAGGAATCAGGTGGAAGGGGCAGAAAAGGACCAAGTCCCAAGGACAAGATGGTCAAGGGCCTGGGGAGAGGGCCGGGAAGCACATGAAGTGAGAGCATCTCAGCAGATGGGGAGTGAAGACAGGCTGGTGGGAAGGCTGCTTATGGGAACCACCCGCAGATATTTTTAAATAAACTCATCCCCATGCCTCACTCCCAGGGTTTTAACTCATTTGGGGTAGGGCCCAGGCACCTGAATGTTTGTCAAGTGCCCCAGTGATTTCACAGTCCTGCCCGTTTTGAGGACCACTTCTGCACACAAGAGCTGGTCGGGCTGACTGCACTGGAGATGCAGCAGCTGGTGAGAAGGCCACGCCCAGCGGCAGCCCCCAGCGTGACCTTGGTCTCTGCACCAGCAGTAAACAGGGAGGAAGGGAAGGCCAGGGCAGCAGGCAGGGAGGGAGAGGGGATTCCAGTGCCGCGTGTGGCTGGCAGCCACTGGACATGAGGCTGTCTATAAGTCAGGAGCATTCTAAATTTTCTGAAACCATGTAGGGCATGGGGCAGGTTCCCACTAAATGAGCGACGGTTTTTATGAAGACACTGCCAACACCTTGCTTTTTGCTCAAGTGTTCTGCCACCAAGGGCCTCAAAGAAACTCCTGCTCCCCGTGAGTGGAAAGCGTAGGGTTTATTCTCTTCCACCACCATAGAAGGAGCTGAGAGGCCCACACAGAGATGTGACAGACCTCCCGTAGTAAGCCTTTTTTCCAGAAGCAACAATATCTCTTGTCGAAATAGAATATTTTACCCTAGAAGTGTCTCCTACTCCCTTTCCCATCTTCTAATGAGAGTAATAAGGAGCACAGAAATGACTAACTACAGAGTCATAAATTCACAGAGCAACACCACCAAAGGGTTCTGGTGATCCCTCATCATTTGCCACATGACACCACTAAGGCTCAAAGTGGGCAAACGACTTCCTCAAGGAGCTGAATAAAGACAGAGCTTGTAACTCCCGCCATCAATCGAGTGTTTTGCAAAGCACGGCTTGGAGAAGCAAAAAGGAAACTGACATATATTCAGAGTCAGTTTTGTACCAGGCCTGCTCCTAGGTACTCCCCCACATTGTCACTTAATCCTAACAATCCCATTCTACAGATGAAGAAACGAAGGACTGAGCAGGTGAAGCAACTTGTCCAAGGTCACACATGCAGTGGGCAGTCAGGCCGGTATTCAAACCCAGCCCTTCCTGATTCTCCAATCTCACGCGCTTTCCCTGTACACCATGCCACCTCCAGTGAGACAATCCTTCAAACAAATGTACAAGGACCTGCTCATTATCTAAGAGTTGATTATCAATGAAAGGTAAATACAAGAGCAGGACCAGCAGGGTTACACCAAAAGAGACCCTTGACAGTCGCCCAAGCTGGGCAGGGCAGGAACTGGTCAAACTGGCTCTTGGGTGCCAAACTCCAAAAGACCAGGGATTCGGAGTGGAAAGGGGGAAAGAGAGATGCTGACACCTTCTTACCTTCTCTTATATCCCTCTGGGGTGCCTAGCAGAACACATCAGGCAGTCAAAACCAGCTTGCTGGTTAACAAGTGAGAGAAGGAGGAAGGGAAGGTATATGGAAATCCCACAGCTAGGCCATGAGCCAACATGGCTGCCCATAGGCCGAAACCACAACTCAAACCACCAGAAGCCAAGGCCAGACACAGACTCTCAGAAAAGAAAGACTCACCTAAGAAGAGCTGTGTCATGGGAACGGAGGGGAGAACATAATTCCCTCTGCCCCACATTCCAGAGCCCTCACCCCAGAATGGGAGAGTAACCAAAAGAAAAGTAACCAAGCTATTCCCAGGCATTAGGTGACCCAGACAGTGGCCTGACCTGTTGCTCTGGTATCATTCTGTAGCTCCACTTTCTGATACTAACTTGAGGAAGGGTGAAATGCCCTCGGCTACTGTCCTCACACTCTAGTTCGAAATATGCATTTAACCCTTAGCTTCCAGAAAGTCAACTCTGCATCATGAACCGCTGTGTTGGTGCATTGCTTGTGTTCTATTATCTGGATGCCTCCTCTCTGTTGACCATCGACATGCATCAGCACCAGCTTCAGCCAGGATGGATTTCGTGATGGGTAAGTCTCTTGGCCACCACATTCCCAGCCCCTTTATCACCCTCCCCCAGTCCTGGTGCTAGTGACCTAAAGACACGGTCCAAGGCCCGTGCTCTAGATAATCCCCAGGACATGTTTGGGTTCCAAGACTCCAACTACTGGCCACAGAAATGGTCCTAAAACTTTAAACTCAATAAGCCAAGCCCTTCACCCCTGTGCTCAAGGCAGCCTCTTCCACACGTTTGAGTGCCTCCTTCACCCTCTTGTCAGTCACTGAGCCTGACATTTTCTTCCTTCGCGTGGCCTCTAGATCTGTCCCTTCCTCTCTATTCCCTGCGCATCACCACCACTGGCATTCCAGGACGCCTGAGACAAATGCTTTGCTGTCAGCAAATGACATCTCGGTAATACTTTAGAGTTTATGCAAGCACTTTCACATACATTACTTTATTTAATCTTCACAGCAACTATGTCAGAGATAGAGATAATTAATATCATTACCCCTGTTTTACAGATGAGGACACAAGGCTCCAAAAAATGGGTGTTTCCCTAATTAAAGTACACATCGAGTTGTCCTGCACTCAGCGGATACAAACCAAGAAAATGGGCTCGGGAGAAAAATCTAACATGCAGCCCCCTCCCAAATATACAGTTGCCTGCTTTGCCTGGGAGACATTATTTGAATTATAAAATGGCATTCTTTGGTATATAAATAGTTACATAAATACATAAAAATAGACACATTCAATAGAGCTATCAAATACTGAAGGTTGAAATCTCAAAGCAAAACATTAACAACAATATAACGAAAAGTAGATTTTAAGAAAACTTAGAACAGTTTCACCGCAGTTCCACATTGGTAAAAGCTTGGCTAAATCTCACAGCTTGCCTCTCCTTTAGTCGGTTAGACTTTAATACTGAGCAGCTCTGACTATGAACACGATTGTCCCAAGGTACCTTTCGGTTTTCACTTCCCTTTAATTTAGACAAAGTACCATCCTGTGATAAAGAAGATGAGGGTTGTTTTAAAAAACACACAAGATTACTACAGTATTTTATGTTAATTCTCAACAAGTCCATACATAATTTTAATTTTAAAACATTAACTGACTAATAATTTTCCCTCTGCGTTACGGTGAAAACACAGACCTGTTGCTTGAAATCTTCTTTTAGAATTGTTTTGCCCAAAGGAATTCTGCATCCTGCCTCTAACAGGCAGTATGGACAAAAGCCTGCCAGAAATTCTACTTAGCCCTTGAAATCATCTGACTACATGGAAAGTTAATATACCAATAACACAAAATCCATGACTGAAAAACACTTTGCTCAAACAACGGCTGGAGATCTGAAAATTCTCATGATGCTTGTATATGCAGAGAACATCTCTGGACAGACACACAAGCAACTGGTAATGTGGGATGCCTCTGGCTGGGGGATATGTGACTGGTGGACAGGACTGGGAGGGAGGAACTTGTCACTAGATCAGTGGTCCCACATTTTGAATTTTGTACCATACGCATGTATTGGCTATTTTTTTAAAAAGTTATCTTACTGGTTCTTGACATTTTGACAGGGTGAAGCATATGATGCAAAAATCTTTTAAATATTGATGGATTTCAGCCAAATTTTGCTCAAGGAAGCTTCTGACAAAAACCCCACAATTTTAAAAGATACCAATTTTCACCTAGCCTTTAAGACAAAACTAGTGTCCGTTTCTTTATATGTTTTATGTATTCCTACCATGCTTCTGTATTCCTTCTACTAAAATATCCAAATGGCCCAAATAGCCACATATCCATCTTTTTGTCAGCACAGCTAAAGCCCCCTCCCCTTTCAACGAAAGAACTGCTTTCAGATTAAAAAAAGGGGGGGGGCTCTCACTGTGGCCCTGGAGTTAGCAGGAGAGATACCATCTTTCTGAATGTCACAATGACCCATAATTCACATCATGGCCTTTGGAAAGTAAAAGCATCTGAGTATTTTTTGGCAATAGAGAGAAAATATGCTGTACAGAGTAAATTGGACAGAGTGCAACAGTACGTTTATGCTTCTGTTTATCCTTTGTTCAGGGCTATATAATTTAGTCCTGCAATTACTGAGCCAAGTGGGCCTCACAAGCGTGGAACCGACGCGTTGCTGTGCAACTGAATCACAGTCACTCTCTCTGTAGGTCACTGTAATAAAGAATGGCAGCCTAATTAACGTATTTTATCTCCTCTCTCATGATAGGGACCAACACCAAATTAAAATACAGGTGTTGGAGCCATATTATCATAGTAATGTTTTCAGGGAAATCCAGCCAATGCTTGTTTCTCTATTCAACAACTATTTGTGTGCTTGATACTGTCAGCATATTGATTTTTAAATGCATTAGCTGGATCGGTGGCCATGAGCAATAATATCGAAACTTTCCATTTATAGGGGTCCTTTTCAGCAAATGGGTTTCATCCCATATCGGTTTGGTGTCACCACTGCCTGTATCAAAAACCGGATACTTTCATACTTTATCACATCAACTCTAAATCCTGTCAGACGTTTAGGGCTGTACCTGGTCCATGCATGCTGACCCCTAATGCATACCCACTGTATGTCCCAGGAGCAGAGGGCAGCCTTCAGGCTCCTGGAGCTGTTTGGCCCACATTTGTAGAGCCGAAGCCAGTGACTGCCCAGTGTGGCATGCAAAAGCCCACCTCCCCTGGACAACTTTGAGGCCTAATTTACTTCGAGCCCCCACTGCAGCATTGGGCTGAGGCCTACCCTCCACCAACTGCTGCTTGAGCTCAGACCCTTGTCTGGCTTCCTCTGCTTCCTTGTCCGGCTTCCCAGCTCTCTTGGCAGTTTCCAGGAGAACATTTCCTTCAGAAAAAACTTGGCCCAGAAATCGAAAGAAAGAAAAGAGAAAGAAAGAGAGAGAGAAAGAAAGAGAGAAAGAGAGAGAGAAAGAGAGAAAAAGGAAGGAAGGAAGGAAGGAAGGAAGGAAGGAAGGAAGGAAGGAAGGAAGAAAACTTGGCACAAATCCTTGTCTCAGTGCCTGATTCCGGGTCTTGGGATCTTCTTCTGGAGACCCTGACCTTTAATCCCCTCTGGGCAGGCACACTCACTTTCTTCCCTGGTGCTGCCTTTGCTCACAGTGACTGCTGTTTCCCTCACCCAGAAATACCCTCCTCTTCCCCAGCTGCTCTGCTTGGGACATGGTGCATAACAATTAAAGGAGATACTGTAAGTGAAAACACATCTAAACCTATAAAATGCCCTACAAATGGAAATCACTTGTGGTAATGATTTATCTCAGCCATCCTTCCATATCTGGATCTAACACTACCTCCCTTCCATGAAGGGGGCCCCCACTCTCCCTGCCACATTTTTTTTTTAGTCATCCATCTTCTCACCTACTGCGTAAGCTCCACGAAGGCTAAGATTTGGTCTAGTCACTGTTGGAGCCTCAACATCCATACCTGTGTACAGCACACAGGATGTATTCATGCAGTGAGCAAATACGCATTAGGCAATGTTGCTAAACTCCAGGAGCTCACTTTTCTTAGCCCTTCGGGAACTGAGGGGCTAAAAGCCATGTTAGAAAGCATCTGGAGTACCTACAGCACAGAGAGGATAAATAACACACCTAAGGTACAAAATAACTTTGCGGCAGGTCCTTGATCTCTTACCTCCCAGACCTGAGGACTTTCCATATGCGACTCCAGCTGGAGGCCCTATATCTCCCTTAGACGGGCAGCTGCCGAGGAAAACTGCAACCCCTTCTCCTTCAGCCAGACTACTAGCACCTGGGCCGTTCAGCTCAACAATATGCTATCTTGTTATAAAGATGCACCGAGATTTTTAGCACCATGGTTGTGGGTGTTGTTTTCATCTCTCCAACTAAACCTGAAGCGTCCTGGTGGCCAAGACGCCACTGACTTCACCTCCCACATGGTCCCCAGGACCCTGCACAGGGCTGAGCCCAAACATCAGGAGGAGGGGCAGACACAGGTGAAGAGCGCAGACACTGGAGTCACACAGACCTGGCGCCAACTCCAGCTCTACACTTAACCACCTGTGTGACCTTGAACGAAGGTGCCAAACTTCCTGCACCTTACAGAGTACTTCCAGAGTGGTAACAGCCCCTGAGTCCCAGGATCGTTGGAAGGACTTCAGGAGAGGGTAGATGTAAAGCGTTCCGCACTCAGTAAGCATAACCAGCAGTTAACAGTAATAGTAGTAGCAGTGGGAGCGGAAGTAAAACCAGGCTCCAGAAACACCAACTACCAAGGAGCTTCAACAGGAGACGACAGGAGACATGGGTTGAGAGAATCCCCTGCTTATGAGTGTCTACAACTACGATACCATACCAGGTGTCTCCAAATGCAGTTCCATGTCTATCTCCTTAGGGAAAGACCAACCCCCTCCTCCAGTTCGCTCTTGGAGATCATCTGCAATCCATCTTCTCCTGACTCCCAGTGCTGCACTGGGCCTGCCTCTGCAGAGCTTGTGCTCGACGGAGGCCCAGGAGAGGCCCAATCCCAAGAGAGCAGAGTCGGGCACTCTGCATTTCATAAAGGCCTCCCTTCTGACAGCCTCTCCTCTTGACCCTCTTTACTGTGTTCATTCATTCAGGGAGCACCCATTTACTAAATGCTGGGCACTACAGATCAAAACCTAAGCAAGATGAGCTCCCCACTCTCAAGGACCTCCCAGCTCTGAGCGTCCTCTGGCTCCTCTTTCTTTTTTTTTTTTTTTTTTAATTTCTTTATTTGACAGAGATAGAGACAGCCAGCGAGAGAGGGGACACAAGCAGGGGGAGTGGGAAAGGAAGAAGCAGGCTCATAGAGGAAGAGCCTGATGTGGGGCTCGATCCCATAACGCCGGGATCACGCCCTGAGCGGAAGGCAGACGCTTAACCGCTGTGCCACCCAGGCGCCCCTGGCTCCTCTTTCTTAATCAGAGACGACGACCTTCAAAAGCTTTCCTGCCTCCTAAGCAACATTAAGATGATGGTCTCATTATCAGCAATAAAGGCAGGAGAACTGGAGTCAGAGATTGCCAGCGTCGGGATGCCGGCTCTGCCGCTCTCTCATTGTGTAACTATGGGCAAATCCTTCCCCTCTCTGCCTCACCCACTTCACCTTTAGAATGAGGACAACAATACCTACCAATTAGACTTGTCAGAACGAAATGAAAACCCACTGAAGGCTTTAGAACAGTGCTTGCCACACAGTCATAAATGTTCACTAATACTACTTTACAACTTATAAAAATAGTCATTCTCAAATCTAGAATGGCTATTTGGCCAGTAACACAATGAAGAGCTAAGCCAATGATGGAAGGAGTACAACGTTCAGAACTATTGCTCTGCCACAAGCAAGACTCTGCTTTTTTTCAGCATAGGCCAAGCCAGCTGAAATCTCTGCTTCCAGGAAAGATGTAAAGACTCCCTAGTAGTGGCCATGAGTTCTATCTGGTAACTCAAACTCAAAGAAGGCTCTAGATGCAAGAGCATCCTGAGAGCTGAGTCAGCAGGGAAAGGCAGGAGGCTCCCTAAGCAGGATAGGATCTGCTGCAGAGACTGACCCCAGAGAGCCCAGTGAGGCAGCCCAAGGCAGAGCATCCGAGGTCAGTGCAGGTTCTAGAACCAAAGAACAGTCAAATCAGTGGGCAGGACAGAGCAAGGGAAATCCTGACAACTGGAAACTTCTGAAATCTGAGATGGCGACAATGTGGCCCTGGGCAATATGTCACGGACAGCAAGGCTCTCAGCTGTGGTCCAGGATGTAAAGGAGGGTCCAGCTCTCAGGGGAGGTGGCTGCCGACAGTTAGTCAGGATTCCCTAAGCAAGTGCCTTTGGATTAAGAACAGTCCTAGCAGGAAACATGGCGGTAAGCAAGTAAGTCAAGACAAAAATACTTTCGAATTACCCTAGCTAATATGACAGGTGAGTGAGAGAAGGTACACAAAGGGAGAAAAAGGGAAAGGGAAAGATAAGACCCAGAGACCATGAGTCACTCCGGGCTCACCCCTGGCATGCCAGAAGCCAAGTCTACAGCAACAAAGACTTGATCCCAAGCTCCTCCAACAGGGCTTCCTTCCACAGTGGATCTGTTGACCCAGCTGTGGGCACCTGTACAGAACAAAGGCAGGGAAAATGAGAGAGTAGGGCCAGAAGGCAAACCCAAGACCAAAACATTATCAGAGGCAAGCATTCCAGGCCAAGTCAAGGATGTAAGTGTCATTATGTAGGTTTCATCCTGCAAGCCCAGCACTTCTGATGAAAGCAATCAACAGAAGGGTTATCAGGGATGTGGGGCGACACATGGGGCACAGTTCTATTTAGAGTTAAGTCTTTCCTGGAGAAGGTGACTAGTGGCAGCTAACCTGTGTATATTTTCCAAATCTATAGTGTTTTCTCTCAGCCATCAAATCCAGAGGACAAATGCCAAAGGCCTCTAGAGGGTTCATCCCTGGATAATGACCAGAGGCTCACAGCAATCTTTTTCCACTGCACATCTTAAAGTACAAATCCATCCCCTAACACTCAGACTTTCCTCCTCCCAAGTCTCTCAACCTGGGCCAGATCTCAGCCCCACACCCCTCCCTGCCACAACATGGCCATGACCCGTGAACTTGACGTTCAGGGGCCCTGCCAATCTTTGGGGCCTCAGTCCACCAAACTGCTCCAGGGCAGTGGGAAGGAAAGAGCCAGCAGCACTCATAGCACCAGAAAAAAAAAAGACTTGTGACTTTTTCCCATACCAGTGACAACTCCAGGGGTTCCCAGGCCCAGGAATAGAAAGTAGGGGGGCCCCTATCTTTGTGCCTGACTGCCACAAAATGCTAGGCAAGTCACCTAATTCTGGCCATGTCCTTGATGAAGTCAATTCCAATGTCTGAGACTCAGTTTCTCATCTGTAACATGAAGAAGCAAAACTAGGTGACCACCAAAGTCACCTCCAACCCAGGATTCTATGACTCCCTGATGCAGGAGACCAAAGTAGTCCAACATCTGTCCAGCCCGGGGAACCAGGCCACATTCTCTGCCAGGGAGGGGCCCCAGACTGGAAGAACAGGAGTGGCCATGAGGCCACAGCCATAACAAGATTGGTGAAAGAAAGCAAGCCATGCCTTGGAGCCCGGAACCAGCCCAGCCAGCCTCCCCTGGACTTCTGTGAGTGTTTAATTCCTGAGTGCAAGAAAAGATACCAGACCGCCAGTGTCAGGAGAGATGAGCTTCTTTTTCCTCAAGCTAATATCTGGGATGGTTCCGTGTGTGTGTGTGTGTGTGTGTGTGTGTGTGTGTGTGTGTCTGTTGTGGGGTTTTTCCCCTCCTCACTGACTACCAGTTTGATGCTGTCCACAGGAGCGGAAGCCCTTGAGCTGAATCCCACCTGCACTCTTCCCAGGCGATGCCAGGCAGCCAGCCCCCCTGCCACCTTCCCACGCAGCCTCTCACCTGGGGGTTGTCCATGTACCAGAGAAGGCAGTTGGCCTGGGTATCCAGAATGAAGTACCTCCGCAGAAACTTGCCGCTGTTCTCATTCTCCTCGATGTCCAGGAACCCACAGATTCGGTTCTGTCGATCCACATAAGGCATTCCTGGGCTCTGCTCACATCACCCTGCACGGCAGGAGGAAGGGAGGTGATGAGGAGGGTGAAGCATGCCCTGCCTCCGGACCTGTAGGAACCTCACTCTGGCTTGACTCACCTCTGAGAAGCTAGGCTATCTCTCTCACCGGCCCTCCCGCCCCAGGGCACCAAGTGTTCCACCCCAGCCAGACCGTGGAAACCTCTATCAATTCTGTTCCATACACAGCCAGCAAAATGCATTAGCAGGCACTCAACGAAGTGTCCTGAGGTTCCACTGTGTGCCGAGCAGAGCCTCGGGCAACTTTACATATAAAGAGGAAATAAGCCTAGATCAGGGGCCTGGCTTCTAATTCCAGCTTTAGCCCTTAAGGGCTAAGTGTGTGACTGCAAGCTATTTAATCTTTCTGCACCTCAGTTTCTGCATCTGTAAAATGGGGCTAATAATGGTACCTACACCTCCTAAGGTTTTGGTGAGAATTAAGTGCCTGGCACCGTTAAGCATTTCATGAACACTTGGTATTATTACTGCCCTTCACAAAAGCCTTGTAAAGTAGGCCATAACCCAATTTGATACATGAAGAAACTCAGAAAAGATTTAAGCTCCAACCCAAATACTTGCATAAAACTTTGCCCGGAATCAGTCATCAAGAGCAAGCCCTCCAGCTCCATGAAGGAATTAAATCTGAGGGCCACATCCCTCGGCCCCAGCGTCACTTACTTCACTCTGCTGTTACCCAAGGGCCCCTTACGACTAGAAGAATGAGGGATGAGAAGAAGGCCCCAACCAACGCTTCCACTGACTCTGACAGGGTCTCTATGAGGAGAGACAAGCTTTACCTTCAAGCCAGCCTCCTTTCTCCTGGTGATTTCCTTCTGACCCTCTGAAGAGCCGAACGCAGGGCAGGGGCTCTATTCTCCGCCCTGAGGAGAATGAGCACCTTCCAATAAGCAGTTACACCCAGCCCGGGTCACAACACAGTGCACAGGTGGAACAAGGGCCCACGAGGCTCAGAAAACACCACGTGACATTCTGACATTGAAGGACAGACACCACCCATCCCTGGGCTCTGCTTGGCTTCAACAAGCAAAACTCACTATTAGGACCCAAGCCCACCAAGGCCCTAAGCAAAGTGGGGAGCCGGCTGGCTTGAGGTCATGCATGCACCACGAAGCTGGGTCAGCAAGTAAGCTACCAAGATGCCACACCCAGAGTTGTCCAGGCCCAGGGCAGGCCAGTCCCACATTCCCATGAGATTAGGCTCCCTCGAAGGGTGGTGACTGGTGGCATGGTCTGTTCTCTACCACCCCCACAGGGCCTGGCAGTGTGCAGAGGCTGCCCAAGAAAAAAGTGTCCTTGGCGGGCACGCACACACACTCACACACACACACACAAGGACACCAGTGAACAATGAATCCTTGATTGCAGGTTAAGATCAGGCCAGATCCCGGATGGGGACAGATGACAGAAGGGACATGGATGGGGGGGCCCACAGCTACTTGCTGGGTAATGATGGGGAACAAAAGAATAGAAGCAGGCAGAAAAACAGGACAAAAGTGAAACAGCACACCTAAAAGGAAGGAAAGGAGAAGTAAAAGAGAAGGCGAGAAAAGGCGAAAACGTGGCAAGATGGCAGAGGAGAAGGAAGAAGCAACATGGTGGAAGTGGAGGACCATGGAGCCAAGGAGCAGCGCAGCTGTCACAGGTCTCTGCAGCCGGACCCTGCTCTCCCGGTGCTTTCCGAGTGAACCTTCCATCCCAGCTGCAGTTCCACAGCCAGGGAAGGGTGAGGTCCGGAAAGGGGAAGGCTGGGCCTGAGCCAAGAATCAGGAACAAGCAGCTGGGGCAGAATTTCAAGTCTTCTGGTTGACACTGGGTCAAAGACAGGAAGGCAGGAGGCCTGGAGTTGGTTGGCAAGGAGCAGACCCCTGAGAAAGGATGCAGCTTCCCCCCAGAGAATCAGGGGAAATCGGAGTCCCTTGCAGAAAGGCTGGATGTCGCACACATCCCATGCACAGTCCCATGCACAGCTGCCCAGTCCGGATGAGGGAGCTCACCCGTCCCCCAAGAAAAGCAGGCAAATTCCCTTGATGCCAGCCCAGCCACAGAGACAGAATTTCCGGAAGTTTCAGGACTGCTGCCACTCCTGGGACATCTCTAAGAGAAAGCATATAAACTGCAGTGGGGTAACCAAGTTGACTGTCTCTAGAGCCGGTTGGTAAGCACAGCATGCAGCTTACTGCTGGCTTTCAAATGTTCCCTTTTCAGCCTACAGGATTAATCAGTGCCAGCATTTTTGTCAGGTCACAGGCTAGAGAAGGCACTGTCTACAATCCTCCGACAGTCTACTTTTGTTGAGGGGGCTTCCCATTTCCATGGATCTATCGGTGGGAGAGAGTCCTCATGTGTAGAAAGGAAGGAGAACAAAAAGAATTCTGGTTACTTCTCCTGACTATGGTTCTATCTTCAGGAAAAAAAAAAAAAAAAAAGCTGCTCGGATGTCCTGGGAAGCAGCTGAGTCACGGAGCTCATCAAGAATGTGGGAGGCAGGGGAGAAGGATGGGCTGCAGGAGAACCAAGCATCACAGGAAAATGCTGTTATGCCTAGCCAGCCCACACAGAAGCAAATTCAAAAGATGGCACACCAAACACAAACCTGACATCCTAAACCCCAATCCTCTGTCAGTTCATTCCAACCCCACTTTTCATCCCTGGTCAGAACAGAGGCTAAAGTTTGGATGGGGAGCCTTGCTGTTCCCGTTCCCCCAACCCTCTCTCTCTGCTCTTCAACCTGCCACCACCACCTTCCAAGTCCCCCTGGCTCCTCTTTTTCCTGGGAAGGGCCCCCCCTAATCCAGTGACCTCTACCACCCCATGCCCAGCCCCAACAACACCCCATGCACTGCCCCTAGGGCAGTGAGGGGAGAAAGGGAAGTGCTAGTAACCGAGTAATAAGGGGAGAGAAACACCTTGATCCACACATACACACTGTCACCCCAAATTCCCCTACTAAGACCCAGGCAAAGCTTTGTACCATTCTTTCTACAACCCTCCAATTATAGTTTTAGCCTGTTTTCTGACTCTTTAAAATCACTTGTTATCTTAAATTTCACTTTAATCCAAGTTCCCCAGTGTAAAACTACTGCACGGAGGGTGACATACGGTGCTTATCCCAGGAGTTGCCCCCAGCCCTCGTCCTAGGCCCCCTACCCTGACAATGGCTTCCTCCCCATCTCCTGGGACAGCACGGTGAGTGTTCTCGCTGGGGGGCAGCATCAGATAGCCCTCTCCCAGGCGAGTCCCTTCACCTCTGCTCCAAGAGCATAATGAAACACCCTAGAAACTACCTGCGGAGTCCCGACAACACATTGGTGACAAAGAACGCGGAAGACTTGTGCAGGATAGGACCTTGGCCCACCCCACTCAGCACCCTCTTTCCAAAGGCTGCCAAACCTCCCTAGAATTTTCCATTTTTTTTGTGCAGAAATCACATTCTAACAATGCTGGAATTTTAAAACAAAGTCACTCTAGCTAATCATTTTCATTTTTGCATGCTTTTTCATGCCCCTCTCCGCATAATTGGCCTTTTTAAATTTTTAAATTATACCATAAACATGTTCCATGTTGCTACATAGTCTTTATAATCATTGCTTTTAATGGTTGCATAACATTACTGAACTGCATTTACTATAATTTACTTAACCATTTCTCTATGATTAGACAGTCAGATGATATTCAATTTTTCACTCTTATAAATAATGCTATGAAAATTCTTATTTTCATGCTTTGCTGCTTCTTTTACATGGAAACAACATACACAAATTCCAAGCAATAATATGACTAGATCGTAGGTAATGACCTTTTACAATTCTTGAGACCTATTACAAAACTGCTCGCTAAAAGTATTGTCTGTTTACATTGCAGTCAGCAATATATTGTTACCGTCTCTATAATCTTATATACACTGAATGTTCTCATTTTCAACTGTTGCTAGTTTTAAATACATAACTATGCCTAGTGAGGCTGAACATTTTTTCACGTTTGCTTCCTGCTTCGTCTTCCTTCCTGGACCTTGTAAAAATGCAAATCAAATGATGTGCACATACAGTAATGCATTCTCTTTCTCTCTCTCTCTCTCTCTCTCTCTCTCTCTCACACACACACACACACACACACACACACACACACTCATCAAACCAAACCAAAACGTGGCCTCACATAATCTAAATAACTGAAGATCGTATTCTAATGAAGAGTAAAATAGAAAAGAGGAAAGTTTTATGACTCAGAGTTCTTCGGTGTATAAGTTCCTAAGTATGCCCTGCACTTGAAAATATGTCAGATATTTAATTTATGGTAAAAGGGAGACTTTGAGCAAAAAGTGAGTTTGCACTGAGTTACCCACCGATCAGCAACAGAAAATGGGTTCAATGTCAATTAAACCAAGATTCCTGGCCAACATTTGCCAGTTGACCAAAGGAAGCTCATGAGAATAGTCAAGGGCTTCCCACCTTAGAATGAGGTGAAGGGAGGTATCTGCCCAAAATATCTCCTTGACTACCCATTTCAATGTCTTAGGTTCCATTATTGGAGAAGATTTAAGCCATGAAAAAAAAAATAATAAAACTGTCCCCTAGGAATTGAGGCAATTGACATCTTCATCAGGCTGATTAATATAAAAGAGACAGCTGGGACCAAGACCCGGAGGAAGATGACGCACCAATGGCCGACAGAGGCACTAGAGGGTCAAGAATATGTAGAGAGGATTGCTGCTTGAAACAACTGTTATCTACTCGAAAAGATGTCTTAGGATTCTTACACACCCGGGGCAGGAGTATGAACCGTTGTGGAAAGCAATTTGGCAACAGGTAACAATAGAGCTAAAAATGTTCATACCCTTTGACCCAGTAATTCTACTTCTAGGATTGCATCCAAGTAAATAAACTAAGATGGAAATAAAGATTAAAATTTTTAAAAAGGCAACTCCAGTAGAATTCATAACAACAAGTTGGAAATGCCTTGAATGTCCCAATGATTAGGGGATAATTACATAAATTATGGCACATTTACATAAGGAAATGTTACACAATCATTAAAAACAATGTTTTCAAAGAATTTTAAATAAATTATGGAGAAAGTCACCATATCATAAGTTTTTAAAGATATATTGTGACCTACAATATGACCTCAATCCCTTAAATATTATTTTTGTATTTCTATATTTGGATAGGAAAGGACTGACATATAGACACCCAAATACTGACTATGGGTTATGGGTGAATTTTATTTACTTCTGTATATTTTCTGAATGTTCTACAGGGAATGTGTGTTCCTTTATTCAGCAGGTGGGAAAGCTATTTAACTGCACACACACCCTGACCCCAGTGTATAAATTGTGAAGCTGAGAATAAATTTGTCAAGTCTCCAGAGTCCACAAACAAGCAAAACCTTGCCTCAATTATAGCTCTCTTGGGACTTTTTGGTGTTTCAAAGTCTTTTTTTATTTTTAAATAAGCTCTACGTCCAACGTGGGGCTTGAACTCACGACCTCGACATCACGAGTTGCATGCTCCACCGACCGAGCCAGCCAGGCGCCCCAAAGTCTTAAACCTAATAAAGCACGATCCCACCCATCACAATTGCCCAAGAGCCAGGTACCTACCCAGAGGGCTTTGGCACTCTCCAATCTAGCTGGGTTTGGGTTTCTTACTTCTTATTGCAACATCCTCTTAGAGAGACTCATTCTTTCCCCTGCAGGTTTGGTTCCTTACTCTCTTGTCTTCATAAGAGGAGCCCCTGTCCTTGAGGCCAACTCAATATTCACACCCACGTCAATCATTATATTATATTCCCCTACTGCTATAGCACCTAAGCCACACCATGCCCAGTGTTCTGGGAAAATGAAGCAGAAACCCTGACAAAGACCCCCAATGGAATTTTCCTTTTTAAAACTTCGGAGACAGGTCTGACATTTTTTAACTAAATGGCTGAACAGATGAATGAAGAGATGGATAAATAGATTTTTTTTAAAGAAAGCTTTAGAGTTATTACATCATAAAAGCTATAGTTTGCTGTATTAGATTTTTTTTTAAGATTTTATTTTTAAGTCATCTCTACAGCCAATGTGAGGGTCAAACTCACAACCCTGAGATCAAAAGTCACACACTCTACCAACTGAGCCAGCTCGGCACCCCTTGGATATCTTATTTTTAAGATCGCTAGTGTAGTTTGGAGCTACAGGAAAAAATGGAGTGAAATAAGGGAGATTCATCTGCCTGACCATTCTGACACTTTTGAGGCAAATAAAAAGGAAAGCAATAACAGAGATAGAGCCTTAAACGATATTCACCCCATTATGAAACCATCTACTGTAAACTCTGATGGTACAAGCATGAAAAAAAAACATTAATTCATTTTTTACATTTGGAGATTTTTCTTTCATGTTACTTTGCATTGGCAGGACAGGGCATTTCAGGGATTTTGCTCCAGAAAAAGTCAAGAAGCTGTTTCTCGACATGTGGTGGGACATGCAGTAGGCCATCTCCTGTCTTGTTACCCTGCTAGGGTGGAAGCCGAAGACAGCAGCGTCCTTGGTGAGTGAGAGGGATACCAACAGGAAATTGCTAAACTTCGACAGGAGAAAGTTTATCGGGAAATGACATCAGAGGTCTCAGAGGACTGTACTACAGCAGACAGGAACCGGGGTGAGGAGGTTAAGAGCAGTCACTCAGCTATTGCTAGAATATCACGGGCCATGTGAACAGATTTCACCTATGTTCAAATCTGCAGCACACATAAGTGTGCCAAGGGCCCAGCAAAAACCACAAGACACAACCGTAGGTATTGCAAAACACATCCTTGGGAATAGAGCAAAGATTATAACTTAGAAAGTGTGGGAGCGTCTATCTCCTACTGTTGAACTGTCACTGCATTTTGAAAGTGTCATAAGAACAAATTCCAAATAGTTTTAAGGCAGCGGAGTAATGTGAGAGAGAGAACCTGTGTTCCCAGTGGAAGTGCAGAGTGAAGAATGCAAACATCTACAGCAACGGGGAGGTTAAGAAAATGTGCCCCCATGACACAGACAGCCCAATCCGTACCAGACCCTAGAACTTGGAGAGGAGGGCAAAAGACACTCAAGAAGGAATTTTTAAGGGGACACATTTCAGGGAGAAGCCTGGGGAAACTGAACATGGATCCACTGCAATAAAGATGCCAAAATATTTTAAATAGTCACGACCTCTCTTAACAGCGGCTTCACCTATGGTCACAGAAAATGTGGTAGTTGGATCCAGGGGGGGACAAAGGCCTTCCCATGTCTCAAGGCTCCACAAGAGATCACATAGGCGAGCAGCCTCACCTGGTTTATAAATTAGCCTATAAACACTGAGATCTCCACCTTTCAGAATTGTGGCAGTTCCCCCCCCGCCCCCAAGGTTGGGAGACACAGTGAATTCAGTTTCACTGCAGGGCTTCCTAACAGGAATCCGGAGCAATAATCTTCATTTAAAACTTGACCCGCTGAAACGTGGGCAGCAGAAGACTGAAAAGATAACATCGTGGTTTCTCCTATCTACTAGCGTTTTGCAAAGTGCTGGGGGACACTGTAAGTGGCCTAAGTGCGGCTGTCTAAGGAGGAGGTGAGGGGGAGGGGCTGGGTGTGGCAAAGAGAATGTGCCCGTGACAGCAACCAACGTGAGTGCATTGGTTGAAACTCTTGCAAGAAGAGGACCATAGAAAGGGCGTGCTGATTTCAGTCACCCATCGACGTGGGAGAGTGAAGTGAAAGAGTGTGTGTTTTAGAGTCAGACAGACTCCCCTGAACTCTTCTGGGCCTGTTTCCTCATTTGCAAAATGGAGAGAATCGCTTTACCTACTTTCAAAGGTGGCTGCAAGGATTAAATGAAGTAACGCGTGACGAATGCTTACCAGGAGTTGTGGTGAGAGTAAGAAGCACTGGGTAAATGTCGTGGTTACGACGTGTGTGTGTGTGTGTGTGTGTGTGTGTGTGTGTGTGTGTGTGTGTGTGTAGTGCCTAGCAGGGAGTATGTGATTATCCTTACTACTGCAGAGCTGCTGATTATGGGGCAGACAGCTGCACGGCTGTCTCTACCCCTCAAATATCAATAAGCACGTGTCAAAAAGAAAAGGCTGGAACACTACAATCTCTCACAAAGAAAGGCATAAACTTCCCTTACTCTTCCCTCTGCTCCAAGAACCATCATATTTTATATCTCTGAAATTCTCCAGCAGGTTTAAAAAAATATCCAAGAGATCCACGGACCCATGTTGGCCAGGCTATCCCAAAAGTGAACAGAAGCCAGGCCAGCAGTTCAGGCTCCAGGGAAGGGACTCGGCACTGCCTCCTGCTCCTGCCCGTGGATGCATCCCAACGTGGGAGAGCCCCTTTGCAAGTGGCTGGCCAAGTTTCAGTCCTAGCTGATGGCACAGCGAATCCTGGCCTTTGCCCTTTAACTATAGTGTTTCTCAGAGTGTAAGGACAAGCGGACCTAGCGTCCCACCCTCTTTATCTCAGCTGTCAGACTCTGCAGGCAGAAAGACACCCCACAGGCCCAAAGCTGAAAGCCTTTGGCCCACACTGGGCAGTGTCAGGATCTCCTGCCTCAGCAGCACTGTGACCTCCACAGTGAAAGAGCTCAATTCAGCTTTCAATCCTCTGCAGAAAGGAGATAAATTATAAAGCCTAAAAGGTTGGGTGGGAATAAAAGCAGTGGCTAGGGGATGGAAGAGCAGAGTAACCCAAGATTCCGAACACAGGTCAATGGAGTCTTCCATTTATAGTCCCACTGCACCAACCACAGGCCTCCTAAGAACAGGAAGGAAGGGACCCCATCCCTCCCACCTCTCAGCTGCCCTATCTCCCCACCCTGTCCAATTCCCTGGCTCGATGATGGGCTTATACTGGGCAGGGCTAGGATTCTTCTCTCCCCATAGGCTGTCACACTATAATATTTGCTCTGCTTCCTTCCTTTCCAAAGCCTAACAGATTAGATTGCAGGAGTCCTCTCCAAGCTCACTAAGACAAATGGAAAACTGAAAGTAAAGCAACCCAAACTGCTCAGGGCAGAAAGACAGAAGAGGCGGGGCAGTCCAATGAGCCAGCACCCAGACCCTCTTTTCCAAGTCCTCTGTCCACCTGCCTCATGAAGAAGACAGGAAATCAATGGCGTGCCAGCTAGATGCACACCATGAAGACCGTGCACCTGCTGTTTGGGTCTTCAAAGCATTCCAACACTTTCAGCAAACACCCAACAAGCAAGCAGGAGAGCTGGCTGTTCAGGAGGATTTGACTAAACGAGCTAATCCTTCTCCCTTCCCACTTTTGCAGAATTTCTCCGTAGGTAGGCACCGACCAAAACCTGCATGTCTTCAGGATTTATTTTAACAGAGCTCAATATGGTTCATCTTACTAGGATGACAAGATGGGACATGCAGGCCCTACTTCCTTCTACGGAAGAGAGAAGAAAGCACCAAGGAGGGAAAAGAAGGGCTTGCAAACTCTCTACCCAGGAGCAGGTGGTTTGCAAATCAATACCTAGGTGATGACCCCCATCTGGGAGGTGAGCTAGGTTCCCAGCATCAACTAGCTGAAATACCAGCAGGGGCACCACAGACACTCTGCAGAAAGTGGGGTTTACAAAAAGGAGACAAGGTCTAAAGACAACATCCAGAGGAAACCCTCATGCACCAGGTCAGTGAACTGAATTTTGATAAGCTTGAGGTACTGCCACACTGCTCTTTGCCCTTCCATCCGGACCGGTGCAAACAATTAATGTCCCTGCAGCCATTCATTCATTCATTCAACAAACATCTGCTTAGCACCTAGAAGATGTCCTACATGACCCTGGCAATAGAGTCTAGACTATGAGCTAGACTTCTGCTATGGCAAAAGTCATTTTATTCCGGCGGCACACATGGAGAAGACAAATCTCGGAAATGATGGTGCTCTCCAAAAAGCCTCCCCTAGTTTTTCAAAGCATGCCGGATCTCTATTTTAGCAACCCACTTTGTGTTCGAGGCACTCCTGCACAACCTGTGTCTGCCATCCGACTGTAAGCTCCCTGAAGACGGAGGCTGCTTACTTGGTTACTGCCTTTTATATCCTTGTTACCCATTACATGTCAACTGAATGCAACCGTGGAACAGAAAACAAACACTTCAATTCTTTCCAGACCTTTGGTTTCACTGTTTCTGAAGGTTTTGCCACCAAACAAAGAAAAACGATGAAGCTCCAGAAAGGAGGAGAAAGGGGACTGCCTTGGATATAAGAAGAACACGAGCACAATTTCGGAACTTCAGCCCAAGTGCGACCACCACACAGCAGGCTGAAGTGCTTCCAAGAGCCACAGCTGGCGTCCTGGTAGCAGGCTTTTCCCCTCCCTCTTTTCTGCTGCTCACGCTCCTCTGGAAAACCCCATTTGGAGTCCTAAAGAAAGAAAAGAGGAGGAGCGGGAGAAGGAGTTAGAAGGGGAAGATTCAGCTAGAACCCAAACTCACAGAGAAGGAAGGAAACCTTAAGCGAAAGCCTGGGGGGGAGGGCTAGCCTGGGGGAGGAGATGCGTGAGGCCCAAGTCGAGGTGGCCCTGCCGCGCGCCTCCTCCCTGGAGGTGCCTGCACACTTCTCCTTCCTGCACGGCCTCTTCTGCCCCTTTCCTCCTCCCTTTTTTTTTGCGTGTTTTTTTTTAATTTATTTTTTGGTTTTTTGGTAGTTCGATGAAGTAACAATCTTAGAACTAGTGCAGAAAAGGGAAGCGTGCAAGGTGAGGAAGAAGTTGGTGAGAGCGAGAGACAGCTCTCTCAAGGGTGCTTTCTCAATCTGGCACCGAACCTGCGTTTTAGGGCAGTTTTCCTTCAAGTCACCCCCTAGCCTGGAGTTCCAGAAGCCCGAGGGCCCGGGCTGGACCCAGGGGAAAGGAAGGGATCTCCCTAGGGGAGCACGGTAGGCCTGTCACGTAATAAGGTAACAGGGGAAGAGAAAAACGAGGCTCCATGGCCCAATCCGAGCCCAAGGGACTTGCCTGGGACGTTCTCCGCTCTCCTCCCCTACCCGCAGCACGGGGCAGTCGTTGCGAGGCCGGTGCTCCAGCGCCAGAACCCGCAGAGAAGTTTCGCCGCTGCAAACGTGAGAAAATGCAGCTCAGCAGAACACCCGCCCCCCCTTCCCGCGGCCCCACCCCCGCAGCCCGACCCCTGGCGGTGGCGACCTTGGCCACCCCGGACGCTCCAGAACCTGGGAGGAGGGGCTGCCCTCCGGGATTTCCCNTTTTTTTTTTTTTTTTTTTTTTTTTTTTTTTTTTTTTTTTTTTTTTTTTTTTTTTTTTTTTTTTTGCTCTCGGGGGATTTCTTTATCTCGCTGCCAAACTCTCGGTGCCTCTCGCTCCTCTCGCTCTTCTCCCCCTCACCCCCACCCCTCCTTCTCTCTTGTCTCTCGGCTCTTTTTTCCGGGTTAATTACGTTTCGCATTAAAGCAAAACCCAGCCCCGGATGTGAGTACAATGCTCCGCCGAGCCCGCCGGGGAAGGAGAGGGGTGCCGGGGCGCCGCGGGGTGGGAGGGGGCGCGGCCGGGCGCCGGGCGCTGCGCGGAGGAGGCGGGGGCGGGGCGCCCGGGAGGCTGCCCCGGTGGCGGCAGGCCAGGCGCGGGCCGGGACCACCTCGTCGGCGTCTGCGGCCGCGCAGGTGGGACGCGGGCGGCCGAGACAGCCGCGCAGAGGAGGCCTGCCTCCGACGCCGAGCCCGGGGCAGCAGGTGTCCGCAGCCGGAAAGGGGCCCGGGGCTGAGGGCATCCTGGAACGAGGGAGGCGAGCCGGAGCGCGGGCTCCCTCTTGAACCCCATTTCTGCTTCCCAGAGCCCCACCCGGCGACTTCAGCCGGGCCTCCCTCGGATCGTGAGCCCTTAGGCTTTCTAGGGCCGCAGGGTGAAAGTTTAGGGTTGGGGTCTGAAGAAGGAACGATTCTCAGGGGCTGTCGTGAATGTGCCAGAAGAGCCCACTGGCGCCGGACCTTTGAACGAGGGTTATAGGGACTTTCTCAGTGTGACGCAAAGACGCCCTTCCGGCCCTCAGAGCGGGAGGGTGCGCTGGGGGGAAAAAATGGGAAACAGACAAGCATACATTAAGTAAATAATGCCAAGGGGACCTATGAAAATTACTGCGTGCCGGCGCAGCCCCTGCCTGATCTCATTTGAGCCACAGAACAACCGTACGGTTATCAATCCCGTTCACGATGAGGAAACATAGAGTCAGAGACGTTAAGTAATTCGCCCTGGGTCCCACAGTTAATCAATGGCAGGTCTGTCAGGTTCTGACGCCGGCCTCCCACGTGGGGAGATAATTTAAATATACATAAAGTCAGGCACAAAACCTCGGAAACAGGGACGCATAGTGGATTCATCCGTGGGATGGAGGATGGAGAGAGGCTGTGTCTGGGGATTCTGATGCAGATATGCTGAGGCTTTGACGGAGAGGAGGACAAACGAAGACCCTTGAGGCTCTAAGACAGGGACTGGCTGTGCGGAAGTGATGGAAAGGCTGGTCCACATCCCGCTATTGTGGGGGAAAGGCACGCTAAAAAGTCTCCAGGACCTGAGGCAACATAGCCTAGGAATAGGGGACCTTGAGCACGGAGGGGGGCAGCAGGACACCACCCTGCGCGCAGCACATGCCCCGAAAGCACCAGTGATGAAACCACACAAGTTTCCTCTTCCATTTTGATTGCCAAAGCAAAACCAAGCCACCAGTTCTCTCAGGTGTGAAACAAAGGCTCTTTGCTCTAGAACAATTTGCTTCAAATGAGGAAGGAAAGGGGAACACAAGAAAAAAAATTTTCCTTTGAAATAAATACATCAAGGTCAATTTTTTTCTGCTCATGAAGATTTTTGCCACTCGTAAGTTTCAGGCAACATAGCATCTTAAGGAGCGTGTTCTCTGGAATCAGATGGACTGGGTTTGAATCCCAGCTCTGCCACTTATTAGCTTTGATCCCCGCGCAAATGACAACATTTCTGTGCCTCAGCTTCTATCCAGGTCCTTAGGAAAAGTAAATGACTTAACATTTGTAGTGTTTAGATTACTGTAGAACATGAAGTAGGTGTTATGGAAATTGTTTTAATTTAAAAATTAGATTATGGCTTCCATCGTGAAAAGGAACAAAATTCCGCCCGGCTCCAAGCAAATCTGACTGTAACTGACAGTTTCCAGTATGAGCAATGAGGTAAAAGTCTCAGATTTCATGGTATGTTTCAGATTAAAACCCATAAAACTCTACTCCCCATGGGGCCTGCCTGAGTCACTCACTCACAGAGCCACAAATATTTTCTGAGCACTACTGTATTGGATGCCTGGGAAGCAAATGGAGCCAAAGGCCTTGGGTCTCATTAGGAGGATACAAGTGTCACTGGAAGGTTGAGGCAGCCTTGTATCCCTCTTGGAAGTGCTGTGAAAATAGCACAGTCAGCCTTTAGAGGAGCAAGACATCTGGAGGGAGAGGTGAAGGGGAGCTTGTATCAAAAAGGAGATGGACTTTGAAATGGGCCTGAGAAGATGGGTACAATTTTACTGGAGGGGGCAAGAACATATAAGGCTAGGAAGAGGGTCATCAGTGCACTTTGGATGATGCTTATATTTCACTGGGAGCCCCATTTACTACCACATTTGCCCCGGCCAGAATCTGGCCCCTATTAGACTACAATTTCTGCCCTGATCCCACTCTTTTATCCCTAGACTCCTGGGTGCTTCCTCAGTGGACCCCCCCCCATCTCCTCCTGTAGTGGGCACCACAGAGCAGGTGTCCGTTGAGTCTGCGCCCTGCTGTAGCCCTTTTGACCTGGACATTTTGAAAATACTTCCATTACCTTATTTTATCCATTCATTTTTTTCAGTGCAATAAACAGCCCCGATGTCTGAAAATGTAACCGCCTGTGGGGAAAGGAATGTCAAAAAGGGGCCTTTCAGGGTGCCTGGGTGGCTCAGGTGGTTGAGCAATCCAACTGTTGTTTTCTGCTCAGGTCATGATCTCAGGGTCATGGGCTCAAGTCCTGCATCAGGCTCATGCTCAGCAGGAAGTCTTCCTGAGAGTCTCTCCCTTCCTCTGCCCCTCCTCTCCGTGCTCCCTCATGCGTGTTCTCTCTCTCAAATAAATAAATCTTTTTTAAAAAGGGGAGAGACTCTCACATCACCTATTTCAGTCCCCTCATTGTGTCTGCAAGATGAGGTTCCACAATTTGCTCAAGGTTTTGCATCTAATTAGTGGCAGAGTTGGTTCTGGAACCCAGGATTGACTTCCCCCAGAATCTTCTAGTATTGGTATAGGAACCTTTCCATGAAGATGGAGACTTCTGTCCCAGAACCCAAGAATCTAAACAGTAGTCTATACTCTAGCTATTTATTTACGCACTTTCTATTTATTTTCAATATTAATGGCTGGGTAACTAGATGGCCTAATAACATTCGGTGGGGAGCCAGCGCACCCACTGGGCAAATGCATTGTTCTCTGTCCTTAAAAATACCCATTATATAAGGTACCTTGCAGCAGCCAGGGCCCATTAGTTCCATTGGGGAAAGGGTAAGACTCAAGAGCTCATTGGTTGATCCTGGTTCAGGCCAGTTAATGTCGCACAGAGAGAAATTGTTCCGAGGGCATTGCACCTCTAACGCTAGCTGGTCATTTCACAGTTACTGTCGGTTTCCATAGCAAAGTACCATCCATTTCCAGAAAGATTACTCAAACTACTGTTGTTCTATTCAGTCCTATTCATTCAACAAACAATTATGTGAAGCTATTACCATTCTTCCTCCTACCAGGTATCTTGCATTTACTTATTATGCAGGTATTTGCTAAATGCTAATTGTTTTACGTGGATTATCTCACTTAAGTCTTAACTGGGAGCAAGACACTATTATGTTCTAATAGATAAGATGACGAAGGCATAGAGACTAAGCCTACCTACAAACTGGGGCAGCCTGATCCCGGAACCTTCCTTCTTAACCACTGAGTTTGTCAATGATACAGAAAGACATAACACAAGGCTTCTTCCCATCCACATTTTCAATAATTGTCATCATTGAAGATCTCCATTCTGTCTCACCTGACAATTTCATGTCCAAGGATATGTGCTCCAGAAAGTCATCTGGAGACATATACGGTATATATGGAGTATATGCGTGTGTGCACATATGTAGTGTATACGTATGAATATATACACACATACGGCAGTGTTGTTCATAATGTCGAAGGTTAGAAATCACCCTCAGGCTCATCAACACAGGATTGAATAGCTACATACAGGTACATCCATACAATCCTATGCTACCCAACTGTTAAAAAAGAATGAGATATCTCTCTTTATAGAAAATATGAAAAACACTAAACATTTTAAGTGGAAAAAAGGCACAGAGCTGTCTGTATATTATAATGCTATTTCTGTAAATAAAAATTTTACATCTTTATTTATATATGAAAAAAGAGTAGGAGACTACATACTAAACTGTTAATCACAGTTCTCCTAGGGTGGGGAAGGAGGGGTTATGATGGTGTATCTCACTTTCTAAGAGAGGTATTTCTGTAATGCTTAAGTTTTTGCAATAAGGACGCCTACATCTGGTTGTCAAAAAACAATAATGGTTAACATTTTTAATTAAAAAATTTTTAAAGCTCTATTAGAAAACATATTGCAGCCCTCAAGGAGCCCATCCTTGAGGCGGGGAGGGAATATACATGTACAGAAATACGGAGGGAATGTACAGGGAGACAGTATAACATATACAGAAATAACAATCATAAAAGCCGGGAACTCATGCACACAGATTGATGAACAGAGATACAATTCTGTGGGAAAATCAAACCAGCTGGGGTTCGGAGGTGCGGGAGAAAATGTGCAAAGGAAATGGCACTTTGGGAGGACCCTGCAGGAGAGGTAAGATGTAGAAGGTGGAGAGGGGGTGAGAACAGGTGGCTTCCCAATGAAGACTGCATCAAAGCGTAGGGGCAGGAATGCATGGGATCCATTCGGGGAAGTGTGGCCAGTCCAATTCAACTGGAGCCCGGGAGGGTAGATGAGAGATTGTCATGGGGAGCAAAATGGGAAAGAAAGGTCATTGGAGGATCTTTATTGCTAAGCTAATGAGTTGTATTTATTATTTTAGGCTTCAAGAGCCCCTGAAGGGTTTTGAGCAAGGAAGTGACACAATTCGCAGTGAATAAGCAGTGATTTCATAGTGACTGCTTGGTAACTGGACTCTAGCACCAAGCTGTCAGGATTTGCCTCCTGACTGTCACTAATTAGCTGCCTAACCATGGACCAGTTATTTTACTTCTCTGTGTTTCCGTAAAATGGGGAAAGAGGTGACAGCAAATAACCTATCTCATACCATTGTCGTTGAGATTAAGTGAGTTAATGTTTTCAAGGCACATGGCAAGTGCTGAGATTGTCTGTTAAACTTAAAAGAACCAAACAGCATGATGCCTTTGGATTAAGATCTTTGCATTTCGTTTTGAAACTTTTATTACAAAGCGCTAACGTTACATGGTAAATTATTAACTATTCCTTCTTCTCCCTTTCACAGGATTAGAGATTATTAATTTCCTTTTACAGATGGATGCATTCAGGATTAAGGAGAAAGATACAATCTCGGCATCACATGGTCAGGCATGAGATGAATCCACGAGCTCTGAATCCTGGTTCAGTGACCCTGCCCAACACCTAGGGTTATGTCTTGACTCAAACTCTCAGAACCTGGAGAATAGGAAAAATGGGGAGTGGAAGAAACTGGCAATGGGATAGTAATAAGGTAAAATCAAAAAAGACAAAACATTGGTGGAACATTTGAAAGTTTGTATATAGACTCAAACTCGTAAAATATAAATATGTATTTATGCTGGATGATGCCCCCAACCAAAAAATCATATGTTGAAGACCTGACATTGTGACTGCATTTAGAGACAGGGCTTCTAGGAGGTAATTAAGGTTCAGTGAGGACATTAGGTGAGGCCCAAATCCGATAGGATTGGTCACCTTATAAGAAGAGGAAGAGGGGCGCCTGGGTGGCACAGCGGTTAAGCGTCTGCCTTCGGCTCAGGGCGTGATCCCAGCGTTGTGGGATCGAGCCCCATGTCAGGCTCCTCCACTATGAGCCTGTTTCTTCCTCTCCCACTCCCCTTGCTTGTTTCCCTCTCTCACTGGCTGTCCCTATCTCTGTCGAATAAATAAATAAAATCTTTAAAAAAAAAAAAAAAGAAGAGGAAGAGATCTCTCCCTCTCTCCATGTGCAACAAAGAAAGGCCCTGTGAATGCAAACCAGGAGGAGAGCTCTCCCCAGAACCCAACCATGCTGGCAAACTGATCTCGGACTCCAGCCTCCAGAACGGTGAGAAAATAAAGGTCTGTTGTTTAAGCCACCAAGTCTGTAGTATTTTTTATACACATATGTACACATACATATATACATGCATTGCATACATACACATGCCAAAAATTATTTCCTAGTAACAAAGTTTGGAAGATATTGCTATACAGCTAAATCTGACACGAATAAACCTCAAAAACTGAGTGCACATCCTGTCCCCAGAACTAACAGTCTGCTGGCCAAATGCACCATTCCTATTGATTCATGCTGATGGCATTGTTTTTCCGTCAGTTTGAATAAGTGCAGGGCACTGCTCGGATCCCTGCATCCCCAGTGATGCCCTGTGATTATATGGGAAGGATTGGGCCTGCGGAATCGGAGAGAGAGAAGGAATAGATACCTTAGCTTTGGATCCATGACCGTATTTTAACACTATAGTGAACTTTAGAGCTGCTTAGACGAGTTACATAATTCGTTTCCTCAGCAATGAGCCTAAGGGGGGCGGGGTTGGGACTGCTATTAGGAAGTACTTGTGGGTGAATATCGTCCAAGTCATTAACTGGAATGAACTCTGTCCAGTTTATTCCAACAGATGTCTGGGGTAGTCAGTGAAGTGGGTTGACTTTCATATCAGTGGTTCCTAACCCAAGCTGATGATTACAAAACAACAGAAAAGCACAAAGGATATTTGGCTATAGATGTATGTCCTTCCAATATTTTGCTACTAGGAAATATACACACAGTACAAAGATCAAAATGTGCAAAAGAGTAAGATTGAACAAGTATTTCTTCCACTCATGTCCCCCAAACACTGCTCTCTCTGCCAGAGATAATCGGTGTGTGTGTGTGCGTGTGTGTGTGTGTGTGTGCGTGTGTTCAATAATAAAAGCATTCAGTTTTGCAAGGATATACTTAAAAATGTTACCCGTAACTATCTGAGTTGGGTTTACAGGTGAAACTTCAAAATTTTTATATTTCTGAATTTTCCAAGTGTTCTTTATTAAGCCTGTAGTATTTTATGATTAGAAAAAAAATGTTAGTTTTAAAAGTAAATAAATAGATTTTAATTTAAAAATTACCTCAGAGATCTCGTAGCTACTTTATGATTTAAAAAACAAAACATTGAACTAACTTTATCCACAAATTGTCAGTCTGTGGGTATATTTTTCAAAAAGTTTTAGCCAATTTGTTTCCATTCACATTAAAATTCCTGCCACTGGAAAAGATGTACAGAACCTGATTACCAACTTGAACCCTGAGATCTAGTGAAACTCATTATGACTCATTGGAAACAGGTAATTGGCTCAGGAATCTTATTTCAAATTTCATCATAACTTGTATGATGACTCCACATGTCTATCAAACTATATTAAAATGAAGTGTAACACAAGACTGGAGAATTAAGCCCAGTCCAGGCTAAAGCCTTTATTTAGTAATTAAACAATAACGAGCTAAATTTATCCTTACACCTAATCCTTAATGATGCTCTGAATGTTCTAATTGGTTAAGTAGCCAAATGCACCCTCCAGCGTCTGGTGTCAGAAGATGTCACAGTCCTGGCTTGCTGAAAAGACAGATAGGGATTGTGGCACCCTTCTGGCAACTTGAATCTCCAGAATGGAATTCCAAACACACAGGCAAGAGGATATGTCTGTAAATGGATTAGCTGACAACAAAGGCAGGGAAATAAAAGTTGAGAATTCTCAAAGGTTGTATGTGTTTTATTTATTTATTAGAGAGAGAGAGACTGTGCAAGAACAAGGGCAGAGGGAGAAGCAGACTCTCGGCTGAGCAGGAAGCCCGATGCAGGACTCAATCCCAGAACCCTGGGATCATGACCTGAGCTGAGGGCAGACTCTTAACCAACTGAGCCACCCAGACGCCCCATTTATGTACATTCTTTACGAGGTTCCCTATAGGAAGTGTGTTCCTATTCCTGTTACTAGACACTTTTATCCAGTTAGGTGACCCCAAGAAAGGAAGCCAGGGGACATCAAGGAATGTAGCAAGAGCAAACTCTCACCTCTGTTAACCCCACACTCATTCCTGGTGATGACCTTAGAGTAGGAAAAAGTGGTTGATCTTGGTGCCTTTATTTTAGGTGGAAAGTTCCATGTGGTTTTGCTGGTAGGAGTGGTGGCCTGTGGGGAGGAGACCACCTCTGAGGACGGCAGTAGGAGACAGGATTCACTTACACTCTTTTACCTTTTTAAAATATATCATGTGCATTATGTAATAATTATTAATATAAATATTATTAACAGTAAATTGTTTAATATTTAATGCCCATACAAAAGATTTTATGAAGAAAAAATTGGTGAAAATAAAATTGTAGAAATTAAAAATATTGAAGGCCTGAAGCCATAAAACTCCTAGAAGAAAACATAATGGGCAAGCTCCTTGGCATCAGTCTTGGCCATGATGCTTTTAGATTTCGCTCCAACTGAAAGCAAAAATAAACAAACGGGGCTACGTTGAACTAAAAATCTTCTGCACAGCAAAGGAAACAATCAACAAAATGAAACGGCAACCTACTGAATGTGAGAACATAATTGCTAGTCATGTATTTGATAAAGAGCTAATATCCAAAATATATAAAGAACTCACATAACTAGGCAGCAAAAACAAAAATCTGATTAGAAATTAGACATTTTTCAAAAAAAAACATACAAATAGCCAAGAGGTATATGAAAATATGCTCAACGTTATTCATCAGCAGGGAAACGAAAGTCAAAACGACAATGAGCTATCACCTCACACCTGTCAGGATGGCTGTTATCAAAAAGACAAAAGTTAACAATTGTTAGCAAGGATGTGGAGCAAAGGGAAACTTTGTTCACTGTTAGTGGGAATGTAAATTGAGGCAGCCACTATGAAAAATAGGATGGAGATTCCTCAAAACATTAAAAGTAGAACTACTATAGGGTCCAGCAATTCCACTTCTGGGTATATAGCCAAAGGAAGCAAAACCCCTACCTCAAAGAGATATCTGCATGAGCTATACCAGAAGAAAATGTAACACACACACACACGCACGCACTCACACACACACACGGAATATTATTCAGCCATAAAAAAGAGGGAAATCCTGACATTTGTGACAACATGAATGGACCTTGGGGGCACTATGCTAAGTGAAGTAAGTCAGACAGAGAAAGACAAATATTGTATGATCTTACTTCTATGTGGAATCTAAAACCAAACAAACATAAAAGCAGAGAACAGATGGATGGTTGCCAGAGGCAGAGTAAGAGGGGGGAGCAGGAAATGGGCAAAGGTAGTCAAAAGGTAAAAGCTTGCATTTACAAGATAAATAAGTTCTGGGAATATAATATACAGCATGGTGACTACAGCTACCAACACTGTATCATATGTTTGAAAGTTGAAAGAAGAGTAGATCTTAAAAGTTCTCATCACAGAAAAAAATTTGTAGCTACGTGAGGTGATGGATGTTAACCATTTTGTAATATTTATTGCTGTGACCATTTTGTAATATTTATTGATTTGATCATTATATTGATCGATTTATCTGATCATTGTACTTTACACTTTAAATTTTTTTTTAATTTTTCTAGAGAGAGCACGTGCACGTGTGTGCAAGCAGGGTGTGGGGGCAGGGGCATGGGAGAGGCGGAGCATCTCAAGCAGACTCCCCGCTGAGTGTGGAGCCTGATGCAGGGCTCCATCCCGGGACCCTGAGATCATAACCTGAGCCAAAATCAAGAGTCAGACAAGCGTTTAACCCACAGAGACACCCAAGCACCCCTATATTGTATACTTTAAACTAATACAACATCATGTATGTCTCAAGTATATCTCAATAACAATGGAAAAATACAATTATATCTCAATAACAATGGAAAATTATATCTCAATAACAATGGGAACAAATACAAAAAAGACACAAAAGATACCAAAAAATTGCACACGAGATACCACAACACATCTGTCAGAATGGCTAAAATAAAAAATAGCCACGATGTCATAAGCTGGTGAGGATGAGGAGAAACTGGGTCATGATACATTGCTGGTGGGAATGTAAAATGGTACAGCTCCTCCAGAAAACAGTTTGGCAGTTTCTTTAAAAAATAAGCATTCAACCATCACATGATCCAGTAATTGCTCTCCTGGGCATTCATCCTAGAGAAAGAAGACATAAGGGGCACCTGGGTGTGGCTCAGTCAGTTAAGCACCTGTCTTCTGCTCAGATCATGATCTTGGGGTGCTGGGATCGAGCCCCGAGTCGTGATTCCTGTTCAGCGGGCAGTCTGCTTCTCCCTCTCCCTCTGCCTCTGCCTCTGCCCCCGACTTGTGTTCCCTACTCTCTCTCTCAAATAAGTAAATAAATAAATAAAATCTTCAATTTAAAAAAAAAAGAAATGAAAACATGACCACACAAAAACCTGCACATGAATGAGTATAGGCCCTTTATGATAATAGCCAAAAATGAAAGAACCCAGATGTCTTTCAACTGATGAATAATTAAACTGTAGTGGATTCATACCGTGGAATACTGTTCAGCAAGAAAAGGGAACAAGCTACTGATATCCACAACAACAAGGATGAATATTCGGAAAAGTATGCCGAGTGAAAAAAGCCAGTCCCCGAAGGTTACATACTGTGTATTGATTCCATTTATATAACATTCTTGAAACGACCACGACACTATAGAAATGGTGAACCAGTAAATGATTGTCACGGGGTCTTGTGCTGATAGAAATCTGACTCTTGGCTGTATCAGTGTCAATATTCTGGTTGTGATAGCGCACCAAGGTTACACGTACACAGGATCTATTCCTTACAACTGCATGTGAATCTACAATTATCTCAAAATAAAACATTTAACTACGAAGAAAAATATTATGAGAGTTTTGTGCTTAAATAGATACATTTTTAAAAGTCAACATATCCCTCTTGACCCCAGCTGCACAAAGGCATCGCTACTTGCGAAGCCCACACGCTGGTTAAGCACACTTTCACATATTGTGGCTGGCAGTACTCAACTTGTGGTGAACTAACATTTAGTTTTTAGTTCTGATATGAAAAGCGGCGCTTCATTGCTCTCCTGCCTCCAAGGCTACAATCCCTAGGACAGAGCTTCCCCTCCCCCATGTGCATTTCCTCTGCCACTGGGGCATATGGTTGCTTCCATCCATTTCTCTGCCTTCCTTAAAAAGCACGCTTTTGATACTTGGAGAAACTCCAGAACCTTGGGCTGGCATTCAAGACAGTCACTCTCCTATGACAGGGTGCACATAAGGGGTGGTTAGATGGTTTCAATTCGTTACCATAAAATGCTGCTGTGGCTCCCCCATATTCAGAAGGTGAGAAGCAAGCATTACAGTAGAAGTCCGTTGAAGGCAGCTTGTAATTACACGTTACTGAGTATGCCATGAGTCAAATCATGGCCACTGAAATGGAACTCCGTATTCTCGAAATAGTTCAGCTGTGAGGTCTAGGGGCTGATTTATTTCTGTTTCTCCAATTTAAGCCCTTGTGCATGACCCTGTAACTACCACCTAGCTGAGAATAGATGGGCAGCACGGGGAGGGACCCAGAGCTTTGGACTAGGGCACCTCAGAAACTGTAAGTAGAATGATGCCTATAATTTGTATTGTGCAAAGTTGTAAAGGATCTGGAAATCTAAGTACTATATTTTGAACAGAAATGTTAGTAAGAGAATGATAGAAACAGAGGTCTTCAAACTTTTCTTCACTTACACCCCTAAAAAATGCTGAAGACCATGTATCCCTTCACACATTTTAAGTTGACGTCTCTTAAGTTTTCATCATAGGTTTGAGTGCTTGCAGAGGATGTAGTCTGCAGATTGTTTTCATCAAATGTTTTAAAATAAAACTGTTTTATCACCCTTTTTAATGCATCCAATAGAATCTAAGTACCATAGTAATTTGACACCGACATTCCTTTTTCAAAATGAACACGAAGTTCTTTAACAGAAATGTTCAATCTTTCCCTCTCCTCCATGACTATATTTTCATTCCACTTCCCTTAAAGATTTGTCTCCAAATATTATATATATTTATGACATCTTTTATTATTTGAACATCTATCATTTGGACATTTTTTACTGATTACCTTATCATATGTTTTGACGCAAATATGCATGTGTAAAGTGATTTTACAATTTCAAAAATATGCTGTGACCGGAAGGTATTAAGACATTTCCTAAGTCATTATTACAATTA